>NC_034609.1:2877978-2882614 GCF_900095145.1 Mus pahari
AAAAAAAAAAAAAAAAAAAAAAAAAAAAAAAAAAAAAAAAAGAAATGAAGCCTGTGGCGCCTTCCACCAGGGCCTTACCCAGGAGCTGCAAGCAGGACAGTCCCAAAGGCTGGCACTGTAGCTCTAAGGTGTGGGCACACAGCTGCTAATGCCTCAGCATCAGATGAGGACATGGGGGGGGGGGGAGAGAAGGAGGGAGGGAAGGAGAGAAGAGAACATGTCATGAGAATCCTGGCTGGCAACTACTAAGTGTTCAACTAATGTGATTCATCTCTCTCCTGCTCCCCTAAACAGAACACTTTCAGGCAGTGAGGGGCTCTCCCTGTGTAAGATCCCAGATACCATGTTCATTGTCCACCAAGGTGAAGATGTGGAGGAGAGAAGGTGCCCTCTCCTCACCCACGTGTTGATAATGAGTCTTGCACAGAGTTGTCCCCATCTCTCTCTTTGCTCATATAAGCATACTCAAATAAGGCAAAATGTACTTTATTTAAAATCATGAGTGACGTGGATGGCCATGGATTACGTAAGAGTGATGCTGTGTTAACTGTTAAATACTTGTCATTCGTGCCAAGGTCAGGTGCCTTGGTCTGCACGCATGTACACCTAGCAGGATTTTTTACTTGGGATGTTTGGGTACTTGCACATGTAGGGCAGTGATTGAGAAAGTGCTAGCCCAGTAGTCACAAATTATTGGGTTAAATTCCTAGTTTTTTTTTTTTAACTTAAATATTACAATAGGGGCTTTTAAATAAAGTAAAAGCATGAAAGTAAAATAATATGTTATATGAAGAAAACTTGAAATTCTACAAGTTTTATTAATGAGGAACATTAATTTTATGTGTATAAATTCAATAAAGGTTTACCTTTGTTTTTGAGATAGAGTCTCATGTAACCCAGGCTGGCCTCAGACTTACTATACAGCTAAGGATGACCTTGAACCCGATCCTCCCACTTCTACCTCTCAAGGGCTAGGGTTCCAGCTTGCTCCACCACATCAGGGTTTTGAACCTAGTGTTTTACATATTTTTAATTTTTGAGACAATCTGATATCTGCAGCTTATACATGATTAAGAGCAAAGAAAATTTATTACTCAGACTTCTTATGGCTGTGACAAGCAGTTCAAAGAGGTGTGGATTTGTCTCCCGTCGTGGCTGAAGAAGTTTCTCTACTTTGGGCCTGAGGTGAGATTGGACCTCGTGCTAGAGAAGGAGTAGAGGAGCAGAGATGCTCGCTTCGAGAAAGTCAGGAATCGGAGAAAAGACAGCAGGAACCAAGGGCAAGATGTAATTTTCCAGTGAGCTCCGAGGACCTGGCTCCAAATACTATCCTATCCTGACTCCACCAAGGGGCCCATCCTTTGATGAGGGCAGATCCCAAAGACTCTTTTCCCCAAAGCCAACAGCTAATAAGCAAGTCTTAGGGAGAAGAGAAGCACTTCACATTTAACCGGTCACCTAAAATCCCCAAACCCAGACACCAACCATTGGCATTTAGCGGTTATGCTTGCACACAGACTACAGCTGGGCTATACAAATATCCAAACAGCAACTGTTAACAGCACTTCCTCCAGGGGCTCTGAAGATCAAGGCAGGCTTTATCCTGATCCAGGACTCATAATAGAGGCCTTTGTGTGTCTCCTGATCTCACTCTCCAACATGCCCCCACACAGACACATACAGACAACACCTACAAAACACACAGAGACTCACAGGCACACACATACAATGCACACATACAACATCCAGAGAGTCCCACAGACACACACAGACATGCATATACACACACATGCACAGAGACACACACACACACACACACACACACACATAATATACAGGCAAACACATATACATGCAAGCACAAACAGGCATACACACACAGACACTGCCACACACACCTGCCTTCCAAGAACACTCTCCACTGTCTCCTTCAGTGACAATCATTCTTTACCCAGTGGATTGTGGCGTTCCCAGAGCCCCCCTGAAATCTGTGTTGAAGTGAACCAGTTGTCAAAGTCCCCCCTGTGTATTGCACAGCAGCTCCCTGAAAGTTACAGGCATGTTTTCTGCCCTGTTTACTAGGGATGTTACTGAGTGTGGACGTAAACCTGTGTCTTCTAGCACTGCATTTCGCCATGGTTTACAGTGGATTGGAATGCACAGCAAATCTGCCCCCAAGAAGAGACAAAGGATGGAATTCTATCTTCCTGTTGGCAGGGTGGTGAGGCCCAGCTATGTCAGCATGTGTAGCGCTGGTGTAATGATTGTAATTGAATGTAAATATGGAAAGATGATGAAAATTGCTTCCGCAGTTAAGCCAAAATGGAAACCAAAGTCTTTTTGTTTTTAACAACAGAGCAGTAACATTTTTTCTCTTTTTGCTACTACTCAATATTGCTTCTAGCACATTCTGTGTCTACATCGCACAGGATAGTAATTTATGCCCAAGATGGCCAGTTGTTCCAGATTAAAACACAACATAATATACATAAAGCTTTATTGTTCCTTGGGTTGTTGTTTTAAACTAAAGTGGAATATTTCCCTAAAGTCTTCAACAAGCGTGCACAGTTTAGAATTAAATATGCTTCCCGTGCTCGCCCGAGCTGCCGAGGAAGTGGGCCTCGTGGACCTGTCAAATTATTTCCAAGCAATTGTTCTGCAGTGTTGTTTTTACTGGCAAATGTACAAGTTGATAGAAAAAGAAATAATTAGTTACTCTCAGACTTGCTGATGTATGGAGCTAAAGCAGGCCAGGTTTCTGCATCTTAGGGACTGTGACATTTTAAATTACCTGAACAATCCCAGCAGCCATCTTTGGACATAATTAACACCTTGCCTAATTAATGTCAAGGCTGGCATGAGTCACATTTTATGAAGTGCTGCTGTATTCGGGCCTGCCTTCACCCCAGTTTCCCCGCATGTGCCGGTTTCCTGAAGTGAAACAACTTCTTTTTCTTTCTCTCTTTTTCCTTCTCTCTTTTTCCTGTTTCCCTCCCCCTTCAAGTAATCAATGCACTGCTGAATGAGTTCATTTTAATGCATTCAATCATGCCTCTAATGTTCGTAGCTTACGGGCGCAGGCATCAGTAATGCAGGAATGTTATATGGCTTTAGTTTGGGCCATTTCATAAAATATTCATGGAATCAAAAATGTGCATCAAAATAGCGGCTGGGAGAATTACATTTATGTTCCTGCCTTTATGGCAGCTTCACATTTAAACCCATTTGTGTTAATATCTAGTCAATCTTCCTACTTTAAAAAAAAAAACTAAAACGGGAGAGATCATATACATTTCCCTTTGCTTAATATTTGTTCTAGACATCTGCTGTGAGACAACAAATATCTATAAACTTTCAGAGATGGTGTGCAGAAAAGGAGAAGCCACAATTTGGGTAATATCCAAATATATAAAATTGTATTTTTCCCACAATGTGTTCGTCTTAACATCCTACCAAGCATTGTGCAGTTTAGAACAGCATTGTCTGGCTTTTGTTGGTGTTTTTAAATAAGTGCATGGATTTCTTGTTCATGTGGGTCTTGAATAGAAGGAAGCACCCTTAGAGTACATTTATTTTAAGACCACACTTTGCTTAGGGTGAAAAACTGTAAAAGCACACGGAAGTCTTTATTGCTTATATAGATGTCATATAATTATTAACAGCAAACAAAATAAAGCCAATGCTGGACCACCTCTGTCTATATGCCTGTCCTGACCAAGTGTTCACAAGGTCCACCTTGTGTAAATGTGTTTTACAATGTTATTTCATGGTTTTGAAGGAAACTGAGCACTGGTCATGTCTATGGAGGGACCCCTTTCACCCCTCCAGGGGCGTTGGGGCCCTGTTCTCTTCCCTGACTCACAGGAAATAGCGATGCATTTCCGCTAGATTGTGGAGCCCTACTCCCCGGCTCTCAGCTCAGCAGTGCTTGGCGTCTCTCACTGGTACCCTGATATTATAGTGCTGAGGGTTTGCTAATGATCCTGCTGCCATGTGATCGAAATCCCCTCCCCTCAGCGACGTTTAATGGACATGAGGCTGCTACTAAGTTTTATTTTTGTGGTACCTGATTCAATCATTTCACCTCCCTTTCTTACTGTTCCTCAGTGGGAAATAATGTCCACACTTGAGAATTCAGACAAGGGTCAGAAACAAAACAAAACAAAACAAAACAAAACAAAACAAAACACCCACTCACTCTAGTTCTTCTAAAAGACTGCCAGTGGGATCTAGAAAGATCTCTGTAGGTCCTGATGTGTTAAATTTTATTTAGAAATGAAGGGTAGATTATATATGAACAGTTCAAGGACGTTATAAAGAATGGTATGAGCCAGATTCGAAAATCTAGCTGTAATAGTTTCAATGAGCTATCCCCATAGTGTTCGATATTTGAACATTTGATTCCCAGGTAAGGTGCTGTTTGGGGAGTTTTGGTGGTGAGGGTTGTTGAAGAGTCTGTCACTGGAGGATGAGCTATTTCTGGTTTGTTCTCCCTGCTTCATGCTTGAGTGCAAAGGTGAGAACTCTGTGCTGCTGCTCCCACCACCATGCCCACCTCTGGCTTCTTACCACCATGCCCACCTCTGGCTTCTTACCACCATGCCCACCTCTGGCTTCTTACCACCATGCCCACCTC
>NC_034609.1:2883304-2891301 GCF_900095145.1 Mus pahari
CCATGCCCACCACTGGCTTCTTACCACCATGCCCACCACTGGCTTCTTACCGCCATGCCCACCACTGGCTTCTTTTATTCCATCATCATGAACTCTTGCCTTCTGGAACCATAATCCCAAATAAACTCCTTCTCAGAGTTTGTCATGGTGTTCTATCACGGCAACAAAAGTAGCTGATACTCTGGTATTTATGCTTAGCTTTGCCAAAGTGATTGTTACTTATGACCTCTCCCAATACTTTAGTAATGTTGTGAAAGTTTCCAGATAAAAGCAATCTGCATTGTACTTCAATCAATGCCCATTTAACTAGCAACAGACACTTATAAAGTAAAATGATTACTATGAATCTTGCTGTTGTTGGACAGAAATCATAACATTGTTGATCCTGCTTCAAGGGAGTGACTGCATTTCAATTACTATACCCTTTTCATGGCAGAGGCATATCTTTTAATATTTTCAGTCAAATGTTATTCTGTATTATAATGTGTGCTTTCAAGTTCATACCAGCCTTTAGACAGTCATTTGAATCAAATCATTACTGTCTTATTTAATTGTATGACATAATTTAAGAAATGAAACCTTACAATGGAGAAGGGCTAGGAGTCTCTACTTCTGTAAAAGCCCCTCTGAACAGAAACTGGGGGTGAAGCCATGACTGGTTGGCACAGGCCACTACATCTGAGACACGCAACGAACTCCAGGTGTCCTTGAGGTGTTCCCACGAGGCTGAGGAGAAAATTGGGCTTTGGGGGAACTGACTCTATTTCAGAGTATTCAGGAAGACCCAGAAGTTCACAGTGGGTTGGTACATCTCTTTTTGTTAATGGTCGCAGGAACAGCCTGAGTTGAGTGGCACTATCTTAGGCCTAGAAGAGACAAGTATGCATTAACTCCAGCATTGCTTTTAACATAAGAGATGCATGCCTGCAATTATAAGTGAGGCGACTTAAGTTCTTGACCTTGTCTGTGGTGCCCTTTTTTATGTGGTAGAACCAGTTTTATGGAGCTTTAAGGATCAAGAGTTCAACTACCAGTCACAACAAATTTAAATGTGGCTTACAGATCTCAGTCATTCAATCTTTGCGAACCTCCATTCCCCCATTTGTGAGAAAACGGAAAGTAACTCTACTTCAACAGTCTGGGGAGACATTTAAAAGACAATCTGTGGGGAAGGAAACCTTTGTCTTGACCAACGTCTCACTCACCCAGGAAAGGGGGTTCCTGTTTTCCACCCAACATCTTAGGCCCCTTCCTCACGGAGACATGAATCCCAGACAGTCTTGAAGTTGGCAGTGTCAGTATACTAACCCTAAAGGTTCAGAAAACCCCAAATTCATACAAAAAGACCATTTCTGATTACCCTAAGGTGGCCCTTCCGAGTGACCAGGGTCCCAAAAATCTCTCAAGTTTTATTCTTCCTCACACATGGGGTTTGTCCAGAAAACCTAACAGCCCCCAAGGGACGTCCCCACTCCCAGGGAGCACGGAGAGTCTCTATCTTTGCTCTTTCCCGCCTTTCCGTCCTTGGGTTCACCTCTCCCCACCTTCAACTTCAACTTCCACTCTCAAATCTGGTCAAGGATATCACCTCTCACTTATTTAAACCATCACTCCTCATTTGCATCTCGCTTAAATGAACTGTGTAACCTAGAGAGCCCTCTCTTTTATAGTTCTTCCCCTATACATACCCCTGATGGAACTCCCTGATTTTTTTTTTTTTCAGTTTCTTGTATCTACTATTCTCTAATCACATGGCCCAAAAGAAAAATGTGTCTCTACTTCATGAATAGATGGGTACTGGAGAAGAAAAGGGAGCTTTCGTGCACAAGTCTCCAGAGCTATGAAGCTACACTTTGTGAGCAGAAATATAGTCGGCAGAGGAAACATAACACACACATATCCCAGTGCTCTGCTGGAATTCCAACCCCCCGCCCTCCCCCCCAAAAAATGAGGGCCATGGGTAATTCAGGAAGGTGTTTCCGGTGAGAGGTGCTCCGAGACAGAGATGGAGAACTCTGTCGGCCTCTCAGGGGGTACAGAAAGGATCCGCAGCAAGGAAAGACAGCTGGAGCAGCCAGCGGCCGCCATCTGCCCCTGTAGCAGAGAGATTGGGCATTATTTTTAAATGACTTCTGTTGTTTATTTTGTACTACAAAATAAGCATTATAGCAATAGCAACTCTACAAAATGCCAGTAAGTAGAAAGGGAAAAAAAAAAAAAACAAGAAAGAAGAAAATCAGAACCCAAACCACCCACTACCCACACCTCTTCCTCCCAGACAGACTGCCACCCAGACAGACTGCCGCCCAGACAGATCTCTTTTACTTACAGCTGTTTTCTGATATTTTCATTTATTGCAAACATCTATGAAGTGAAACATTCTTTGGTAATACCAATTTATGGACGTGTTCTCTCCTCTCTTCCAACGCTGTCTGTTAAGTTTCTAAGCAGCTCTTCAGGAGCCTTGGGTTCTGTACCTTTTGTTTCCTTCCCACCCCAGCACAGACAGTAAAGGTGCACACAGGCCATGATTGCTTCCCACCCCAGCACAGATGGGAAGGACGCTCGCTGCCCAGGATTTTACTGCGTTTTTCTACCACCTAGCCACAATGGATTCTCCACATCCTTTACCTTTCTTTGGACATGTTATTCTTATTTTGATATTTTGTTTTGTTTTGTTTTGTTTTGTTTTGTTTTTGAAACCCTGTCTTACCTAAGAGAGTCTCCTACTTACAACCCTGGTCCTCCCATGGCAGCTCCCAAGCACTGGTGTTACGCAGTGTGCGCCAACACTCGCAGTTGGTCTGTGAAGTCAATAATAGTCATCTCAAGAGCAGAGTCAGAGTAACAAGTGGGGACAGATTATACAGTCAGGGCAGTACCGTTCCTGCTCACTCTCGCCAATGAAACAATTGGTGAAAATGTATCGATCCTAATAGGGACTGCAAAGGTTAATTCAAACCATCACAGTAATATTGTTAGAAGGACTAGTTCTTTTTTTTCTACTTTTTTATTATTATTATTTTCTTTATTTACATTTCGAATGCTATCCCGAAAGTTCCCTATACCTCCCCCCACCCCTGCTCCCCTACCCACCCACTCCCACTACTTGGCCCTGGCCTTCCCTTGTGCTGGGTCATATAAAGTTTGCAAGACCAAGGGGACTCTCTTCCCAATAACGGCTGATTAGGCCATCTTCTGCTACATATGCAGCTAGAGACCCGAGCTCAGGGGCTACTGGTTAGTTCATATTGTTGTTGCACCTACAGGGTTGCAGCCCCCTTCAGCTCCTTGGGTACTTTCTCTAGCTCCTCCATTGGGGGCCCTGTGTTCCATCCAATAGCTGACTGTGAGCATCCACTTCTGTGTTTGCCAGGCACTGGCATAGCCTCACAAGAGGCCACTATATCAGGGTCCCTTCAGCAGAATCTTGCTGGCATGTGCATTGGTATCTGGGTTTGGTGGCTGATGATGAGATGGATTCCCGGATGGGGTAGTCTCTGGATAGTCCATCCTTTTATCTTAGCTCTAAATTTTGTCTCTGTACCTATATCCTTTCATGGGTATTTTGTTCCTTATTCTAAGGAGGAATGAAGTATAGAAGGACCAATTCTTATATTTTGCAGGATACACTGGATTAAAGTATAAATGTAGCAACTATGTTGTGATTAGCTGTTAGTTATTGTAGAAATGCTATTACTATACCAACTGATAACACCCCCTATGTTAATTTTACACTAACTCCATAATACACCGAACATGCAGTAATTAATTTCTGAATCTTTACAGTGTATACTTAGTTCACAGAATAGTAAAGGAAGGCATAGAGGGGCAGTAATTAGCCTAAGCCCAAACAAACAAGAAACAGGCCACCTGCTTGAAGCCCTCACTCCCTTTTAATTGCTACAGTTGAAATGCTTAGGGGTGAAATTGTGTAGGACTAGAGGTTCCACTCTAAAGCTGTCAAAGACTGTGAGGGTCCGAAGGTGATTTACATGGAAGATACAGTCCACAACATAGAACTGCAGGCTGTTCTCCCAGAGGTACATTGTCCAGTGAGGTTCTTGTCAGCAGGGACTATGTGGGTGGCTCCTTCAGACTCTGAGAGGAGTTTTAAACCCTCTATGCCGGGGCTTTTTTTTTTCATGATATCTAAATGCTCTCTAAGAGTGGGGCAGTTGCCATCTCGGGAAAGCAATGAGGATAATGGAGTCTGGAACGGGATCTGGAAAGCCTTCGCTTGTACTGCCCTCTAAGCACGCAAGGAGGACCTGAGCCTCCATCCTGTCTTCTGGAAAATGGAACCGTGTGAGTTTCGCTCCTCCACATTGTTCCGTGATGCAGCGGGGAATGCACGGTGTTCTGGAGACACTAGCCAATGTAACGAAGCCAGCAACTGTGCATGGGTCTTCACGCCGTCTCGAAGCATGCACAATAGCAGACATCTCAGTTGCTGAGGCCATCACTCTTGAAGGTGTCTAACGAGAATCTGAGGTCCCATTCGAGGCAGGTGCTCTTCACTTCCAAGGGCTTTGCACTGCACAGTTCTGCTTCGGTCCCTGCCCTTTAAGAGCAGCGCTGAGAGCATTGCCAGCACACGTATCCCACCGAGTTGAGCTCTCCCCATTGGGAGGAACACTGGCACTACACAAATTCTTAAGAATAAGTTCTGGCCGGCACATTTGTATTTACGAATGGCTTTTACTCTTCAGGTGAGCTTCTGAAAGCTGCAGAGCACTATGAAGCATTCCATGAACTGACACAGGGACGGCTCTGGAAGGATGACACGGGTCAGCTTCTCAACTTGGTGGCCTGTGAAAGTCTCGTGAGAACCTACAGACTGCTCTCAGACAGGATGCTGGAAAACAAGGACTACAAACAGGCCATCAAAATCCTAATAAAAGCTTCTGAAATAGCCAGAGAAGGTGAGTGGTGAAGCCATTCTCACGGGGCTCTCCTTACTGGACAGACACTGGCTCTCCCACGGGAGGAGTAAAACTTGGCACGTCTTAGGTAATTATTTCATGTGAAATGCAAAGACAAAAGCTATCAACAAGCTTTCAGAGTCCGCTGTGAGGCAGAGGGAGGCCTCAGTGCTGACAATGAGAAATCCATTAGTTTCTTGAAAGCTTTATTTCCAAAATTACAATCCACTGGGGTACTCTTGTAAACAGGGAACCCACAAAGAGGAGATAAGGTCATCTCTCTCTCCCTCTCTCTCCCTCTCTCTCTCTCTCTCCCTCTCTCTCTCTCGTGTGTGTGGGGGGGGTGTATTTTCTGCAATCTGAGAAACCCTTTATTAATTATAAATCTCCTATTGTCAGATACCTGGGAAATTGTTATAAATGTTTAGTTAGGAGTAACCAGGAAATAGCACTGCAATATACTTTAGGCCTTTGCCTCTCAAAGCTCAGCTGTTGGTCCTGCATTATCAGCATCACTAGGAGAGGTGGCATGCTATGGAAGTCACAATCTGCCCCACCCCAGACTGGCAGCATCAGAGTCTGCAGGCTGGCAGGATGCCCACGTGACTCTCATTCACACTCTCTGCAGTAAAAAATGCTTTGGGGAAAGTGGCTCATATCCTTAATATCTTACAGCATCTTTTGCTGTATAAAACATAATGAAAATGGAACAGAAGCTTATAAACTTTTAATTGATAACATACAAAGAAAAATACCCCTTGCATTATCACATCACCACAGTAATTTTCTAATAGAGCAGTTTTCCCATGGAAGGGGTAAGGAAGTTGCAGGGATGACTCATGGATATATTTAATGAATTCATTTGTTAAATAGATGATGGCTTCATTTGGGGTGAATAGGACTGACCTTGGGCTGTGATTTTAATTTAGTTTAGAGGAAAGTAAGCATTTGAGCTTTTTTTATTTTGTCATTCAAAAAAACTTTCGTTGAAATGTTTAAAGGAAATTTCTGTCACCAAAAGATGAATTTCATCAAATGAACGGTTTCTAGTAGTGAAACAGTGGCCCACATCTTCTCTAGGGCAGTAAACATGAGCACAGATGCATAGCAGGGACACCAGCGTCAACACAAGATTCACAGAGCCACAGCAGGAGCGCCAGCGTCAACACAAGATTTGACCACACAGAAGGTTTAGACAGAAATCTCAGTAAATAGCATGTGCAGTAGAAGATAGCTTGCTTTAGTTTCACACTTTCTGTGTGGAAGCGTAGTTGAGAAAGGAATGGAAATCAAGAAGTACATGCCTCCCATGTTGACTTTAGATAGCATTCAAGAGACACGCACAAAATGTAAATGAAGAAAATATCTAATAAAATAATTAAAAAAAAAAAAAAGAAAGAAAGAAAGAGAGACACACACATCCACTGTGGCCCAGATCCTTCTCCAGGGTGTAAGGGGCCAGTTGAGCACCTACCGAACAGCATCTGTGGACTATGGCACTTGAAGATATTTAAGATCTGTTGTGCTATTTCCTTGTTATTCCTAGCTAAACATTTATCACAATTTCCCAAGTATCTGACTAGAGGGAATTTATAAACAATAAAGGGTTTCTCAGATTGCAAAAAAATACACACACATACACACAACTTGAAGCATAAATCATGGCTTCCATCTTTCATACATCCACCAAATACCACTTCACTGTATGGTTTTCACATGCCTTCATCATATGCTCACCATCTGGTGGACATCTGAGCTGCTCCGTTGCCCTAGTGGAGCTATTTGTACATTTTGAATTCTCTTGGGTGCACACCCAAGAGAATTGCTGAGTCACGTGATCACTCCATGTTTCCTTTCTGAGGACCACTAGCTTGCAGAGTGCTGGTCTCACCAGCCACTCCCGCCAGCTCTGCACATTTCAGTTGTGTTCTTTGTCTATCGCTGGGTTGTTAAAATCCCTTATATAAATTTGTAACGAACCTTTCATCAGCTATCTGATTTGAAAATATTTTATCCCTTGCAGTGTGGTTACTTCTACCTCCTGGTGGCAGTCAACTAAGCACAAGTTTTTAATTTTGATGAATCCAATGTGTGTGTGTGTGTGTGTGTGTGTGTGTGTGTGTGTGTGTATGATTTCAGTATTATTACTAAAAAGGCTTTGACTAATCCAAGACCCCAGTAATTTACTGCAGTTGATCTAAGAGCTTTAGTAGTTTGAACATATTTAGTTCCATGGTCTCTTTCTGTGTCATGAAGAGGATCTAGCTTTATATTTTGAAACTTTCAGCACACATGCCTGCACACACAAATAGACCATAGACCTAAACACGCCTTTTTTTTTTTTCTCCCTTTCTGATCTACTGGCTTCGCTGTATTAGTTTCTCTGACTAAAATATGGAAGTGATGCTGGGATCTTCTTGTTCTTTTTCTGCTCTTAGGACCAACTTCTCAGTCTCTCACATTAAGCATGATATTGGCCATGAGGGCTTTTTAGATGTCCACTCATACTTTGGGGAGGTTTCCTGTTATTCCAAGTGTGCTGAGAGTTTTAGGAGGAAAAGAGACTGGATTTTGCTAAGTGATAATTTTTGGCATCATTTGAGATGATCGTGCATTTTTGTCCTTTGTTTTATTAATGCAATCGGACTGATTTGTTTATGCTAAACCAACCTTGGGCTCCTAGAGTAAATCCCTCTGGATCATGATTTACAATCCTTTCTATGTCACTGGATTGTCGTTGCTAGGTTTGTGTGTGTGTGGTTTTCCCCTGCATCCATAGGGACTGCTGTTGTTAAGGCTTCCTGATTTGGTCTCTAGTGGTGTCTTTGTCTCAGAATAAGATTGACCTCACCAAATGCTTTGGGAAATGTTTTCTGTGGACTGCTTTTAACAAGTTGTGCATGATTGGTGCTAATTCTTCTTTACATGTTTGGTATCCATTTTTCATGAAGGCAGGTGGAACTGAACTTTTCTTTGTAAGATGTTTTCAGTCATAATCGTATTCACCTGCTTTGCTTATCATATCAGAGATTCTTCCTCCTCCTCCTCCTCCTCCTCCTCCTCCTCCTCCTC
>NC_034609.1:2891308-2894883 GCF_900095145.1 Mus pahari
TCCTCCTCCTCCTCCTCTCTCCTCCTTCTTCAGTTAATGTCAGTGTTTGTATCTTCCTGGGATATTTTAATTTTAGTTTATGTAATTTGATAGTATAAACATATTCACAATCTTACAATCAAGGTCTGTAGTCATTTCCACTTTCATTCCTGATTCCAATGTAAGCATTTGAGTGTTTCTTCTTTTCATCCATTGTCAGTGTGGTTAAAGTTTTGTTAACTTCATGATTGGTGGTTTGATTGATTAATTTCCTCTGTTGCCTTTCTTTTTTTTTAAGATTTATTTATTTATTATATGTAAGTACACCGTAGCTGTCTTCAGACACCCCAGAAGAGGGCATCAGACATTATTACAGATGGCTGTGAGCCACCATGTGGTTGCTGAGATTTGAACTCAGGACCTTTGGAAGAACAGTCTTGCTCTTAACCATTGAGCCATCTCTCCAGCCCCTCTGTTGCCTTTCTTTGCTCTTAAATTTCCACTCTGGCCTCTCTTTTCGTTGTTTCTGTCAATCTTCTTTGGCTAGTCAGGAAAACATCTTCCTTATGTTTTGGTATAGACACATATGGCCATTATGCCGACTAGGTTCTGATGCTCTTGTTAACATGGGATGTCTTGGAAGAGAGACCATCACCTGAAAAATTCCTCCCATCATATTTGCCTGGAGACAATTCTGTGGAGCAGTTTCTTGATTGATGATTGGTGTGGGAGGGCCCAGTTCTCTATGGACAGGTTGTCCTGGATGGTGTAAGAAGGAAAACTGATGAGGCCACTGGAATAAGCCAGTAAGCAGTGCTCTTCCATGGTCTCTGCCTCAGCTCCTGCCTCTGGCTCCTGCCTCTGGCTCGTGCCTTGACTTGCTGCCTTGAGTTCCGTGACTTCCCCTTCTGTTGGTTGTGTTTTGTTCCTCTCACCACATTCTGTACTGTGTTTTCACCCCGTGGTTTCTTTTCTTTTGCCCCGTAGTGGTTACTCAGCTGTGTGCTTAATTTTCACATAGCAGTGAGGTCCCCAGTTGTTTCTGCTCCACACTGCTAATTCCACTTGATCATGGCTGCTCCTTCTCAGTGGCATCTTCCTAACAAACCCATTAGCAACCAAAACTTGCCTTGCCCTCTTGCCCTCACTGCCCCATGCTCCCTTTACCTTGCTGTGTCCTCCAGAACACTTCTCACCATGTCTCACCAAACTAGCCCACTTTCTGACTCCATCCCATTGACCCATCCACCATTCCATTCTAACCATACCAGCATTTCGGTATAATGTCCATTTTTGTTGTTACTGATGTTTTCTTGTTGCTCTATTGTTTTCACTTTGCTACAAGTCAGTCCCAGTGAACAAGCAGAAGTTGCCATGTCTAAAGGCCAGCTGATGCTGACTTACTCATTCACTTATTTATGCAGTGTGCCAGGGATGACTCCCATGGGAGCACCCCAATGCTGAGGGATGACTCCCACGGGAGCACCCCAATGCTGAGGGATGACATCAGCCTACAAGTTCTTAGAACTGATGCTTGTGCTCCCTGCCTGTTCAAGCTACTTCAAGTGTGACATGATGGGTAAATTTACCTTTCTTGCCTCCTCTTTGGTGAGTGGCCACTCCTGCATAATGAGGTGCAACTGACCATACTGTTGCACACTGGGTCTTTGATAGCATTATTGTATAAACATATATATAATTTGTTAATTGTGTGCCCTGTCAGAAACATGGGTGGTGGCAAGTGTGTACATGCAGTTAAGCTGTTACCTGTTGCTCATTGTTTTGTGTAAGCTGTTACAGACATGCTAGATAACTGTAGATCTACATTTGCCAGACTAATGTAAACATTCTATGACTTGTGGAACATGTGCACTCACTGTGCTGTGTGTATAGAGGAAACTCCCTATAATTATATTGCTAAAGTATCTTAACCTATCATTTGAGATTAGGATAAATTTTAGTTAAATCTCATGCATGCATGTGTGTATGCACACAAAAAATACATATAGACAGAGACAGAGAGAGAGAGAGAGAGAGAGAGAGAGAGAGAGCGCTTGTCTTTTAATCGTTACAGGATCCTTTTTAGTTGTGTACGTTGTTAAAGAGTGACTGGCTATTGCCTTAGCTGATGAGCCCATCCCCAGAATGCCATGGTGACCGTTCTACATCCTCACTCAGGCAATGACAGAAGCATGGAAGGGGAAGCTTCTTACTACCTGGGTGTGGCCCACTTGGCTTCTGGAGACTATGAAGTCGCACTAACAGTAAGTCGGAGTGAACTTTTAATCCTTGCTATCTCGTCATTGTAAATATTTGATGCTGTCGTACGATCGGGAGAGATGGCTTGTGCCTGCCCTCAGTGTACCTATTAGTGGAGATCAAAACTGAACGGCTGTGTTCTAGAAGCATGAAAAAGCAAGTTCCATTGGCTCTTGAAGCTGAGATATAGTCAATTACTATGAAAGGCTTTAAGATCTATGGATGTTACACACATGGAGTGATATGACCCTCTATTCCCATTCGCCAAGAACAAGGGGAAATAGTTTTAAATGAAAGGATACGCAGTGAGAGTGTGGTGATTTTATTATGTGATCTGGGACCATTCACTTAAGAGGAGGCATCTGTAAAACTACAGCGTGAGTTGCATTGATGTGGAGAGGGTGTGTGCAGCAGGAACAGTGAGCGAATGATAGTCCCCATCTTTGACATGCAGTACTCCATGACAAAATTTGTGCTTATACAGTGTGTGATTGGGGCCACTGTACTTGTCTACACAAGTAAAGACAGCAGGAGCTGTGCTTTCATTATACATGAAATCAGTTTTCTTCCCTTATGCCATCTGTAGTGGTTATAAAATGTAGCTCCCTAACCATTTACATCTCATGTACTCCCCTTACTTGGTACATAGTACTGGTTTAATGCTTAGCTTTGAGATCTCGTTGGCTTCTTTAAATGTTTATGCCAAGTAGGATTCAAATATTGGGGTCACATGTCATTTTCTAGCTTCTTTGAAACTGGTCATCATAGAAAACTTAGATTTTCCTAGATGGCTTTTCTGTTTAAATTTCTTGGTCAGTGATATGTGTGCAGCAAAGCTCTGTTCTGCTGCTTGAAGAGCATTCAAACTCCCAAGATGCAGACTTTCCTGCAGGAGAAAGGGGCCCACTTTCTAATGAACATGACCAAATATGACCATAATTCAGAGTAGTGTAGACAAGGAGCTGGTGAGGGAAGGGAAGAGGGTGTGGGCTTCAACATCGAAAATATGGGAGGTTACATGGGAGTATGGTAGAGCAGTGGTTTTCTGTATGCAGAAAACATACAAAGATGATGATTGAATGGTACACATGAACATATACACACACATGCACACACATGTGAACATACTTTTGGAAGCAATGAATTGTCTGAGGAAAGACAAAATGTATTAAGAGAAGGTGATAAAAAAAATTGTAAAGCAGGGTGGTGTATGCCAGCCTCGGGAAACTGAATAGGAGGATTGTTTGAGTAAGAGGCCAGCCTGAGTTACATAGCAAGACTGTCTCAAAAGAAGGAGGAGAAGGAGGAGGAGGGGGAGGAGGGGGAGGAGAGGGAGG
>NC_034609.1:2894961-2904931 GCF_900095145.1 Mus pahari
GAAGAAGAAGAAGAAGAAGAAGAAGAAGAAAGAAGACGAAGAAGAAAAGACTAGCTCATAGATTCTCATCAGCCACCCTTTCTCTTTCTCTCCCTTTCTGTTCCCATCCCTCTTCTACATATCTATATCAAGGTAACTTCAAACAGCACAGTAGCACTTACAACAGGGAATCTCCCTTCCATCCTCATAGTTGGCTCTACAGTTCTTTTTCTCAAAGACAAATATAGTTACAAATATATGCCTTTTCTTTGTAAAACCCCATATATGCACCACATATAAGTACATGTGAATATGTGTTCTTTTGTTATATATGAAACACTCACAGTTTACACACCCAGCTCTGGACCCTGAGTGAACTTGTTCACACCAGTTCAGGCTTCACACCAGTTCAGGCATGCTTCACTTTTAGTCTTCATCTTTACAGGATCATTGAGGGATGAATAACAGATAAACACTTAATGTGCAAAACATACTATGTGCTATTTTGAAATGCATGTAGACTGGAAAGTGATTGTCAAAACCAAACTATCATTAGACTATCTATCCCATAACTTACCTTATTTTTCTGAGGATACTCAAGATCTACTTTCTTAGAAAATATCAAGTGTAATTATAGATGTTTCATTTTAAAGGGGCTGTATGGGTATATATGCTTGGGCCATGGAGGATTTAGCCTCCTATGGAAGGACGTTAAGGTTATTTTTAATAAAGTTTATTGTAAATTATATTTGTTATTGCTTGAATATGAAATGACTCCTTTAAAGCCTCCTATGTTTTGGTCACCAGGACAGTGTTCAGAGATGCAATAGGATAGTGGATGTACTCTCATCACTAATAGACTATACCTAGCTAAGATTTGGTGCCCCAGTGCTATACTTGGGAGGTAGTGGAAACTTTATAGGAAAGAACTTTGAAGAAATAGACTGAACAGTCATGGTGGCTTATTGTGCTGCACAGTTTTATATCAGCTTGACAGATGCAAATGTCATTTGAGAAGAAGAAACTTCAATTGAGAAAATGCCTCCACGAAATCAGGCTATAGACAAGTCTGTGGGATGTTTCCTTAATTAATGGTCGGTGTAGGAGGGTCCAGCCCATCGTGGGTGGTGCTATCCCTTGGCTGGTGGTCCTGGGTCCTATAAGAAAGCAGGCTGAGCGAGCCAGAGAGAGTAGGCCAGTAAGCAGCACTCGTCCATGGTCTCTGCATCAGCTCCTGCCTCCTGCTTGAGTTCCTGTCCTGACTCCCTTCAGTGATGGATTATGACATGGAAGTGGGAGCCAAATAAACCCTCTCTTCCCTAACTTGCTTTCTGGTCATGGTGTTTCATCACAGCAATAGTAATCCTAACAAAGACACTGACCTTTGTAATGCTAATACTTGAAATTCAAAGGCTGGAAGGTTACCAGGTGTTCTAGGCCAGCCTGGGCTACGGAGTAAGACCTTGCTTCAAAACAACAACACAGGAAATACAAAGAAGAAACCTTAACAAAAGTTTTATATATATATATATATATATATATATATATATATATATATATGGACCAATGAGATAGACCAGCTGACAAAGGCACTTGCTGCCAAACCTGAAGACTCAGATCAGATCTCAGATCCCATATAGTACGAATTAACTGCCTAATAACAAGATTGTCTTTTGAATTTCACATGTGTGCTGTGGCACATATATCCACACATACAGACACACATTAAATAAAAATGTAAAAAAAAAAAAAAAGTAAAACCAAGAAGAAGTAGGTGTCTCTGGATGTGGGAGTGGGTTCTTGGGGTCCGTTTCCTGCTCTGCCTTGTTCTGGGCTCCATCTTTGTCTCTCTCTGCCTCCTGTCCACCATGGGGTGAGGGGAGTCCCTTTGCTCACCACTGCCCTCTACTGTGATGCTCCGCTGCTCTGTGCACAATCTCAGAAACAGTGGATGTAAGCACCATGGATCAAGATCTCGGAAACCATCAACCACAATCTTTCTTCCCCCTTTGTCAGGCATTTTGTCACAGCCCTGAATAAAGATAATTAATGCAGCCTGCAATTAACAGCCTTATAAGCTATGACTAATTTAACCGTAGAGTTACTGCTTTAAGTGGGGAATTCTGGTACATCCTATGTTCTCAGTGATATAAGATAGTCCAGTAAAGAATGGGTCACAAAAATTATATTTGACATCCAAATGGAAAATTCTTGAAACTATTTTAGGAAAGTGCTTTTTTTTTTCTAGAAGTAAATATGAATCTCGTGTTCACAGCCTATTATCTGGGTGACCTTGGGCAAGTCCCTGGAGCTCTCTCTGTCTCAATTACTTCATGTACCCTGTGGGAGAAATAAGTAGGCTCACTCTATTGAGTATAATAGGTTAAATGGTGCCAGCTCCCAGCCATCCTCTAATCCCTGGAACCAGTGAACTCAAACATAATTAGCTTAAGGTCCTTGATAAGATGATTGTCCTGGATTGACTGGGCTGGGGCTCTAACTCCAGAGTCCTGCGCCTTATAAGAAAAAGGTGGAAGAGGATGTGAAGCAGAGGAACAGAAGACAGTACAGAGAGAAAAGGACCATGTGAAGGGCAGGAGTTGGAAAAGGCAGCATCAGGACCCCACTGATGGCGTTGGGAGGAGATGCTGACCTGCCTCTTCCCCCTCTGATGGTATTTCTTGACTCAGGTTTACATTGTTAGCACGTCAGCCCTCATCCTCACAGACATAATCACAAGCCAGTCTGATCTGGACACTTTCTCATTAAGAATCTCTTCCCAGTTGAGTCTAGGTTGAGTCAAGTTGACACAGAACCGACCAGCAAAATCAGGATACAGAATAATAGGTTAAATGATGGCCATGTCGTAATGTGCATCAGCGAACTTTGCTGCTCTATCATTCTTACTGGTCCCCTCCCTCTGAAGTTGTCCCCTGACTCTTTCATGCCATTCACAGACAGACTCATAGATGGTTGATAATAGATGATTGTGATAGGCAGGTAGGTAGGTAGGTGATAGAGGATTGACACCTATACAGAGAACGGGCAGCGTTTGTCTGTCCTCTCTTTGGTCCTTCGTAAATTGTACTCTTACAGCCTCATCAATAACCTCTCAATATTATCTTCATGCTTTAAAACAATGACTGTGTCTCATCCTCTATTACTGGGCACGAGAGTAAGCTGTGCCATTATCAGCTGTGTCATCTTGGAACGCCTAAGAGACATCCTAATGTGCACACAGTTGGAATTATTAAAACTATAGGTATTTATCCAGCTACTTGAGCTTTTTCTTCTAAGCTGAAATACCTTCAAATTTTTAGTAGCTTTTTCTCTGGACTCAGCCTCTCCCACATTTCTCTCTTACACTAATCTGTTTAATGATTCTGTTGTGTCTCTTTCAAAGAAATATTCCTACTCAACAACTCTGCTGACCAGAAGGAGGCACCTTGTATTTTTGCTAATGTGCCTTTATTTAGAGACTTTTATTTATAAATTATTAGTATATCTAACTAAACAATGTATTAATAAGAATGCAAATAACAGTTTAGAGAACGACTCCTTGCTGGTTGCTGTGGTTTAGGGGTGTCCCTGCAATGCATGTGTTAGTGATTTAATCCCCCGAACCATTTGCTATCAGTGTTGGCTGGCGAACGCGTCAGGAGGAGGTTGGGTCACATGAAGTCGTGGTCTCCATGATGGTCTGAATGGTAGTTTAGGAAAGATGCTCTAGGTAGCATGTTTGCTCTGCCTTGGTGTCTGAGGCCCTCCACCGTGTTGTAATTAAGAAAGGAGACCTGACCAGAGGCAGCACCAGCGCCTTAAGACAAACAAATCTCCATTCTCTTTAAAAACAGTCAGGCAAAAGCCTTCCGTGGTGTTCAGATATAACAACAGAGGACAAACTAAATCCCAGGTACTTCCCATTCTTTCCAGAATGGCAGAATAGAGCTGAGCTGCTCTCTTATTAAGGCTGAAGTATATATTGGTGACAGAAGGGTATTTAGTGAGGAGAAGCTGAGATCGCGTCACTAACACTGAGCAAGAGGCCACAGAGATCCTGACTCTCAAGAGAATATGACCTCCGTGCCAGGCGCTAAGGAAGTGAGATTCCCTTTGGCCCACATCTTTTGACTGGTCAAGGATTTTAAGAAATGCAATTCTGGGTTTTAGATGGTATTTCTTTGAAAGATAAATGGATTTTACTAAAAGTCACAATTAAGGCTTTCTGCAAAATTGAACCAATCACATTGCAACCCTGGAAAAAAGAAGCGGTGCCCTCGACCTTTTGTCTGGTGAGCTCCTTCCCTCCTGAAACCTCAGTCACCTTAACAGTGCCTGGAAACCAACTTTATTCAGTCAGTCATTCTGGGAATAATCTGCTTTCCACTATTCAGTATAATGTAACCTATTAGAAATTTATACTGGGTCTTATAGATGGCTCAGTGGTTGAGAGTGTATCCTCTAGGGGACCTGAATTTGGTTCCCAGCACCCATGCTGGGTGGCTCACAACCATGTGGAACCAGCTTCAGGGATTTAGACGCCATCTTCTGACCTTTGCAGGAGGAGGGGAGGGGAGAGAGCAGAGAGAGAAAGTCATTTTTAAAATGTGTACAAGGAAATAAAAATTCATTACATTGGCATTTCATTTGCTTTTATAGAGCGAAATTCATCGCATGTACTCTTATTTAATTATTCCACATTGCCAATGCGGCCATCTCCATGGTTAACATGTTAGCGACTTTATGATAACATAGAAAGCTATTACCTTGTATGCATGACTGACCTATAATTCCATCATCACCCAGCAGCATTACATAAAAAGAATGCAAGTACATACCATATGTCCAAAAAAACAGTGACATTAATATTCTGGCAACCTACAACTTGCTTGATATATATCCATTAACAATAGAGGGTATTAATCATATTTATAAAGCATTCTTAAGATTTCATTAAGTAACTGTAGTGAAATTTTATTTATCCTTCAAACCTAACAGATGCAAGATATATATAAAAGTCATTCCTCACAAAGAATGACATTCTTTCTGTAACACTTCATGGATAGAAAATTTGGGAGGAGGAAATAAGTCTTAATAATTGTTCCTGGTTAGTTTCTTTCCATACACAGCTCCCTAGAGTAGAGAGCTTTTGCCAGTCTAGCTGGCATGTATATACTGGTGGATTCTGGACCAACATACACAGAACACAGCTCCTCCTGAGACTCTTTAATAAGTGACATTCTGTGCCACTGAAACACGCCTTTTTAAAACATACTGTGTGTGTGTGTGTGTAAGTGTGTGTGTGTGTGTGTGTGTGTGTGTGTGTTCAGGTGTACATGTGCCATTGCATGACTGTGGAGGTCAAAGAACTTGAAGGAGTGAGCTCTGTCCTTCCATTCTGAGTCCCAGGGATGAGCTCAGATAATCACTTGGTGTCAAGAAGTGTACCAACTCTGCTCTTATTTTTCTCTTAACTGTCATTTACTAATCTCCTCAATTATGAATTTACATAACACATAACTTTATCTTTTAATTGACATCCATTTTTATAATTAAAATAAGGCGATATTTTGTGTAAAACTGTTTATATAACTTTTCTTTGAGGAAAAAAAGAAAGGCATCCCCCAGAAAAGGATTTGAGCCATGTCTTTAATTAAATGTGACATCCTTCACTTTCCATGACACAGGATGTGTCTTTACTTATGGTTAGGAATCCTTGCTTAAAGCCTGAGAAACGAGAGCCCTGGCTCACTTGCAGCCTGCACTGTGCCTGTGTGAATGAGGTCCTAGCAGCCTTTCTCCTGCTTGACACAGGAGCTTTCATTACTGTACGGAGAACTGTCCTCCCTCTGCTCCGCCCTCTGGCAGCATTGAGAACGCTACAGGAAGCAGCTCTCACAGACCAGAGTTCCACAAGCCTTTGCTCTTCAGTCCATTTTGACTGGCAGTGTACTGCACACACACCCCACACACGTGCACACGCACACACCTACCACCATGTGAACAGCACTTTCACTCCAAATGTGATGCTGAATAGAGAAATGCCTAGAGTACCCAGTATCTGACAAACTTAGAGAGGACCCACAGAAAGCGGTGTAAGAAGAAAGCAGTGAAGCGTCCCCATTTAAAAAATGGGCTCATTTCCAAACTTCATGGAAATAACATGGTTCAAAATTACTGAGTAGTGATCTCAGACATAAGTTCGGTGTATGAGCGCATACCTTCCGGATCATTAGCCTTATGTGCAAAATGACTTTTTGAAAATTATAAGAAAGTCTGTCTTAATAATTTGGAGAATGGGAAGGCAACTGATTTATGGTTAATTTTGGCCATGTCTTTGTATTTAAAGATATAACCTTCCTGAAACATTAAACCAGGTAACTTTATAATAATTACTGAAGTTTCTATAGCACAGAAGAATAGATCATATCAAATCATAAGACTTTTAGTTTTCTCACTAATGAGGTGTGTAACCCTCAGAAAATTTCTTACTTGAATGAAACTCTACAGTGGTTTTCAATACTGTCAATACATTTAGAAAATAATGTTCGCTATTTTTTGTTTTCTTTTTTTTTGACTTTATGTCTTTAGAAGTGAAGAAAAAAAATGAAAAGGGGGAGGACTTGAGCTATTCTAAAGTGTGGGAAGATTTTTATTGTAGCTGTCGGGGAGAAACCAGAGTCCAGGCTAAACATAGCGGGCACACTAAACTGGACCATGAAAGAGGGAGTGAGGGGAGGCCCATCAAGAGAGGAACTGCTTACCAAGAGGTGGCCTGGACCAAGCCCAAGAGACTGGGGTAGACAAAATGTCTGAGTTACAGGGATCAGGCTGGGGGAGAGAGGAGAAGCCCGGCCCCTGGGAGATAGGGTCAGTGGAGGGGGCAGAGTAAGAGGTGCTGGGAGGAGC
Source organism: Mus pahari (assembly GCF_900095145.1). NCBI lineage: Eukaryota > Metazoa > Chordata > Mammalia > Rodentia > Muridae > Mus > Mus pahari. The sequence continues at coordinate 2,901,850 of NC_034609.1, forward strand.
CACGGGTACTGAGTGAGACTTGTTCTGGGATTGCGACCTAACATCCCAGCATTTTGTCGATGATAAAGGGGCAACATGATCTCTTGTATAGCTACGTTCTACTGAAATGGGGTATCATGGTCAGAGGGAGGGGGCCGGGGAGGCTGAAATGATAGACAGGACAGGCTGGAGGTCGTCTGTTTCACCCACTGCCCAGGTTCCTGGAGACTACCTGGGACTAGCAAAGTACAAGCAAACTTGGAACAGTCTAGGATATAGGGACTCAGGCCAGTCAGAAATTCCACCAGAAGCGTCTAGGGCTGGTGTGTTGGGAACAGTTTCCTGGATTCAGTAGATGGGAAGTCTCTTGGGATAGATATAGACTGCTGTGGCTGCCACACACACACACACACACACACACACACACACACACACACACCCTGCAGCATAGTCGTAGCCGTTTTGTTCCATGTGTGCCAGCTATTTCATATTGATGCTGTAACATGCCTGCCAGTCACTGACACAGAGAAATAACTTGACTTAAAACAGGGTCATGCTGACCACATCCCCTGTTAAATTCTGTATGTCCTGAGGTTTGTTAATCTTAAGGAATTCCACAAAGCTTTACATAGAACTCACAAAGTTAAAGGGCAATATGAACTGTTATGTCTAAAATGACTGGAGTCAGAGCTGACCACTGGGCAGCACTTCCACCTGTGTATGAGTTCACTGTGGTTTTTGTATTTTTTTTCCTTTATAAGCTGTCAGAAAAAGATTTTTGTTACCATAGCCCCAGACCCAATTCTGAGCCATGTCCCTGATTTGATCAGTATTAGGGTGTGTGTTCAATAAACCATCCCTGTCTGATGTTCGTGTGGTTTGTGGAGCAACGCTCAGACCCCAACATAGACTAGGGACAGAAGGCAAAGTTGGGGAGCTTAGGGAAAATTTTTTTTATCTTGGATGTGCATTTAAAACTCCCAGGCCCACTGTCCTGGTAGTTGGAGGAAGGGAAGGGAAGAGGAGCGGCCCCGCCTGGGAACAGGCAGGGGGGGGCGATTGAGGAGTTCTTGTGGAGTCCTTTTGACATGAAAGAAGCTTATGTGACTTTTTAAAGTTTGCACAAAATGATAAAAGTTTTGGATGTTAGCATTAGCACTGTTTATAATCTGTACTGAAATCCACACTGTAAAAACAGTAGACTCGAGTCATACTAAAAGCTTAAGGCCCCCAAAATGATTTAGAGTAAAAAGCATGAACACTTTCTTCTGTCCAAAGGCTTGGACGTTGAGATTGGACAGAGGGTTGCTCTGTTCTGTTTTGTTTTTCAGGACAATGAGAAACACTGTTTGTCTATACTTAGAAAACAACCAAAGGAAATTCACAACGTTGATTAAAGGGCTTATCCGAACTCCACTGGTTAATTTTAAAACTCTGAACTTTTGAAGTCTCAGTACATCAGAAACACAGAGAGAAAGGAAACTGGAACCATTTTTTAAAAACTCTTTGATGAGTTTATCTGTTTTGTGAAGCCTGTTAGCAAGGTAACGGTGTCTGCCTTTCTCATCGGGAGACTTGGCAACTCTAGAAACTGAAGCCTGGTTTTTCTAAAATGAACTGAGTAGTACCTGTGGCCTTCAGGGGAGGAACTAATTTGCTGGCTATTGTTAACATAAAGCTACATTGAGCCATCAAAATCATGAGAGATCTGAGAAAGATAAGTTATAGCACCAAGTATAACCCAAATGGCCTCTGTCTCCAGCGACATGACAGGCAAGAGTCACCCAAGACTCCTACAGGGGAATCTCAGTGGTTCTGTTGGGGGGCAGAGGTAGTCTGCCTTCAGCTGCTACATGGGACAATATCCACCTGTGGCTGACACACCCAGAGGGTCTCAGAAATTCTTCTGTAGAGTAGGAACTTGGGAAAATTGACCATGTTGGCCAGGCTAAGTAGGGCAACCAACACAAAAGTGTCCACGGTCTGGGCAGGACTCTGGTGGCAAGGCATGGGGCTGTTTTCCCCAGTGGTCAGCGTTGCTGTGCTCTGCGTGGGGGCATCTGTGCCCATCATCTTCTTTGGAGACCTTAGCATTGCCTCTAGGAGGTGGCATTTCTGTCTGTCACAGAAGCTATTTTATTAAATACTTTAAGTGTCATATTACTCAGCAGATCTCTGAAGAATTTGAGGGCCATTATCTATCAAGTATACATGATTTAAACAAACTTCACCTGTTTTGTCAGGCTTAACCTTGAAAACACAGGCAGGAGGCTAACTAAATAAAGCTTGTCACTAACTGAATGGCATAACAGTTAACAAGTTAGTAGCCTTTATAAAATTAATATTTTACAACTTTATCACTGTAAACTTTAAGCTATAAATGCAGTCCTTAGAGAAACAGAGAACTTTCCTGATTTATTTTTTTATGTGTGCCATTATAGAATATTACAGTTTCTTGTATGACTCAGGCTACCCAAGAGCTAAAGCTTAACAATGTGAGCAAAGATAAATGCTTTGTGAACCTAAGTAGACTGTAGATATTTATAAACCCTTTTTTTAAAAAATCAAATATATATAGACTAAACATACATTGTTCTTTATTTAAATTTTTCTGGAAGTCTGATGTTGAGCAGTTAGCAAAGACATCATGGTTAGATGTAAATCTCTATGCCAGCCAGCTTTTGTTAATCTGGGTAGACCTTTATAACCTTAAGAATTTCTCATCATACAAAAACCCATCCTAATCTAAAATACTTTAGAGTCATCCCTTAGTCTAAAAAGAAATACAGTGATAAACAAGGGCTCAATAGGACTGAGAAGTTTTATAATTGTTGCTTTAGTTGCTTCATACTATATGCGATCATCTTAACCAAGATGGCGGTGAAGTTACATAACATGTACCCCTTAGCCTCAGTAAAGATGGCCACCAGTCACATGTTTGCTTCCACCTTGATGAGGTCATCACCCAATGTAAAAGCAAGTCACACAGTTGCTATTCAAAACATCTATTTTCTTAGTACATTTATTTTTAAAACAAGAGTTGAATCCAGCCGGGCGTGGTGGCGCACGCCTTTAATCCCAGCACTCGGGAGGCAGAGGCAGG
>NC_034609.1:2905062-2907978 GCF_900095145.1 Mus pahari
AAAAAAAAAAAAAAAAAGAGTTGAATCCAAGTTACACATATAGTATGTTTTAAGGCAAAAGATGAATCATATATGTAGTATGTTGTAGCATACTATATCATATATATATATATATATATAATTAAAATTACCTATGTATAGTTTTTGTTATAAGTTTTAAGCCAAATTTTGTTACAGATTTTTTTTTACAACACCCAATGAACTTAAAAATCCTGAGATTAAAAACTGTTCAGAGTGTTAAAAGATTTCTTGAAAATAGAGCACAGAGAAATCATATATATAGAAGATTTTTTTAAAGTGGATTTTTGTAAAACCTTAGCAATAAGAGACACTGGGATTATTTTCTCATATGGTGGCAGAAGTTGTTATAATCTGTGCGAATTTGAAACTTGAGTGCTCCATCATTGGCCTTTGAGCTGTTCTGAAGCCAAGCTGTTTAAAGAAAAACAAGGCTTTAATAAAATTTCTGAATTCATGGAATAATTGAGTCAGGGAAGAGTAAGGAAGAAGAGTCACAAAATGAACTCAGCCACAGGGAGGGTTCCAATAAGCTCCGAGCGGGAGCGGAGGCAGAGAACAGTATGGCCTTGAGGGACATGGAGGCCGTGGAGGAAGTTCCTGGGGAGATGAGGAGAGCAGAGTAAGTGTAGTGTACCGTGTGCTGGATGCTCCGGGGTGGGGGCATATAACAGAGTCCAGGAGCCGGAGAGACAGGTTCCTCGGTGGAAAGAATCCTGGAAAGCATAGCAGGCCCCAAGAGCACAAGTAGGTGAGGAAAGGCAGATGGTTAGAGCAGAGCAGATGGAGGGGAGAAGCAGCTAAAGAGGCGGACCAAATAGCTCATCTGAGCTCAGCACAAATGGAGGAGTCCCTTTACCAGTAGGGCTTCCTCTTCTCTGACTTGTCCTTAGCAGACCTACCAACTTCCTCTTTTCCCACCCAGCCAGTACCTGGGGTTCCTGGAATGCCTCTCCACAAAAATGAGGCATTTGCAGAACCTTAAACTCTAGCCAGTGATTTTCATTCACTGAAAACTCCTTCCCACTCTGCAGAGTTCATAGATAGCTCTGGTTCACCCCAATAAAGGTATGCACACAGCTAAGACCATCGAAGAGAACTGCTTCATTGAAGATCTTCCGAGAAGGCCTTCTTTCTCTTTCCCAGCACTCACTGCCAGACAGACTGAGATCCTGCAGAATCCTAACCATTCTGGACTCTGCTTCATCCTTCTAGCCTGGTGTGCAGTGGCATCTGGATACCCCGAGAAGAGGAAATAGAAGACGTGGAGCGACAGCTGCCCTCCCCATTACGAATACCATAGCTGGTACCCAATGTGGGGCACAGCTAGCTGGTGTATAGTATGCACATACCTGTGACTGTGCACATGGAGGCAGAAGCTAGTGTTCAGCATCTTTATAGCTCACCACCTCACTTTTTTGAGACATGGTCTCTCACTGAACATGGCTCTTCCAAATTCTACTAGACTGGACGGTCCAGCAAGCCCATGGATCTGCCCTCAAACACGAGTTTACAGGCAATTCTTCAATGTCTGGCTTTTTCTTTTTACTGTGTGATGTGTTTATAAAAAGATAAAGAGATAGGCGATACGTTCTATGGAGGTGTGGTGAGGTATGGGGAAGGAGATATCTCAGTGGGCCCATGCGGAGGCATCCCTTCCCCCTGAGGGACCAGCCACAGGACAGTATAATATAGAATAGAGTTTATTCAGGGCATGGGGAGGGGAGATAAGAGGATAGTAGAGGCAGAGAAAGGCAGAGAGAGGGAGGGAGTAGAGAAGTAGAGGAGTAGAGGCTGGCCATGAGCATGTGTGGTGGAGGAAGGGAAGGGAAGGGGAAGGGGAGAGCAAGAGGCAAGAGAGGGAGGAGGGGGCAAGCAGCCCTTTTAGTGAGTCACACTGTTGCCAGGCAACTGTGGGTTGGAGTTTAGACAGAATGCTAACCCTGGGGATCCCAAGTCAGGTCTCTCAGCACACCTGTACAGTGAGCATTTTCCCCATTGGGCCATTTCTGAAGATTCTGAGAAACTGAACTTTTGAATATGAATCTGTAAGCTAAAAACTCAAATTTTCATCAAAACTCTGAAATAGTTTATGTAAGAAAAAAGTTCATAGCCTAAATTACAGTAAAAAATTAATTTCCTGGTAATAACATACAATTTGATTTTTAAAAAACTTTTTATTGATTCTTCATGAGTTTTGCATCATGCACCTCAATCGCACTCATCTTCCTGTCCCTTTGTGTCCACTACCCACCTTTACAACCTCCCCACACCCCAAAACAAAACCAAAGAAACCCATCTCTCCTTGCAAGCTGTGATGTGTTACGCAGTACATACTTTTGCCCAGACAGCTGCACTTGCAAATGAGTCACTGGTCTAGCTCAAGGCCTGTGGCTTCCATCACATTATCAACACTGGATTCTCACCTACGCTCCTCTCAGATACCCTGTTGTTTCCCTGTGTCACGGAGATCCTGCAACTTTGGATCTGCAGGATCAACTCCTTCACAAGCTCTAGAAGTTCATAGATGAGGTAAATGTTGGGACAGGCCAACTCAAAACCCTGGCTTATAGCTGAGTTGGTCAGCCTGCCAGCTCTTATGAACCCATATCACCATTACTTTGTGTTTTAAATATGAATAGTTTTAGATTCCTTTGAGATATAAAATATCAATTAACCAATACTTTATGATTGTCTTACATATTCATTTTTTTTAAATTACTGCTATAGGCTCTTTACAGAGGTGCTGAATTTTTAGCTTCCAGTCATTCCCATTTTATAAAATAGTAGAGAAAGATCCTGATATTAATTTTGAGAGCAGATAAATAGAAATAGGATAAGAATTTTTATTTGTTTCTTTAAGAGAGAGAGAGAGAGAGAGAGAGAGAGAGAGAGAGA
>NC_034609.1:2908833-2924148 GCF_900095145.1 Mus pahari
GTGTGTGTGTGTTGTGTGTGTGTGTGTGTGTGTGTGTGTGTGCTTTAATAATAGCAGCCAGGGATAATCAGAAAAGGAGAAGAAAGTAAGAGTGCCCTCAGTCAATAAGCAGTGTCCTGTTCCTGAATGACAGTGAGTTGACTGTGCAGACATGTGTACTGTAGCTTTGCACTGTGAGCATTCCAAGGAGGACTGTAATACTCTTTTGCATAAAATCATGACTTAGAGGCACAAAGTTGGCAACTCAAGTAGAAACGGAGGTTGTGAGGTCTGAGAGAGTGGAAAGTCCACTTAGTGCCATTCTGAAAATGACACAAGGGACATGCTATGCGCTGCTCCTACTCTGTTGCTGCTACCCATCCTTGGCTTTATCTACCCAGAAAGATGCCTGGAACGAGAGTGCCTGTGGGCCAGGGAGAGGAATAAGCACAGGGAGGAAAGATGAGATAAAAATTAAGGGAAGGCAGAGATGGGCGGTGTGAACCCTGGCTCGCTCTAGGAACTCGACTCGACTCTCCACAATAAAGAACACAAGACAACGCAATCAGGACTACTTTGAAATGCAGCCCGAGTGTCTTTGATTAGTCTTGCTCAAATATGTATTTTGAGGTATTCTGTGAAATGTTACAGGGCATGCTTTGAGCTTCTGAGTAAGTGTGAACCATGGAAGGCAAGCAATTCCACACTATGAAACTAATGACTATAGAACTAAGTGAGTTTCTCTGGGAGCCAACCTCAAGACACACAGGCAGAAGAAAGGTGCCTACACAAAGATTTTGCCACACACTGCCACCATGTACAAATGAACCCCAGAGAAATGAGGAAGCAAACTTTCTTCCCAGTGCTCACTGGGTAAGAGCTGCTCCCAAGGAGGGCATCTCTGCTGTTCTAGGTTGCTATGACCCCAGGCGAGAAGTCTGGATTGGTCAGGGCAGCCCACGGCTACTGAGATTCTGAGAGGGGCACAGGCAGACGACTATGCTTATGTAACTCCTTTGAGTTTTAAGCTACGTTCTCCATACCTGTAAAACAGAGAGATAAAGTTACCAGTAGACTAACCAGGCTAAAGACACAGTGCTTCTATTAACTAGTAAACATCAATAAATATCACCTGTTTTTAAAAAAGGATGTGTACAAATGTGTACATTTTTGATTCAGGAGTAATCATTTCAGAATTTGTCTGAAGAGAATACATGTTAAAGCACACAAATATTTAGCCATGATGTCACCTGCATAGCTCATATACACAGATATCTAGCTGTGACCTTTATATACAGTTTTATAAGCACTGTTTATCATGGTGAAAAAATCCATAAGTAAATGTAAAACAACAACAAATTGTTTAAAGCACTGCTCAGCACCCTGCACAGACAACAGGAATTAAACAATAAACATTTATAACAATAGAAACATTATTGATATATTGAGGTAAAGAATTAGGTTACAAAACACTGTACATTATGACTCTATTTGCATATGTATATATGCAAACATATATACACATACTACATAAATATATAGAAAATACTAGAAACATCAAGTTGTTTTCTGCGATAATCGGTGGAAATAGAAATAACAAATGACTTTAATTTTCTATTGGGGTAAAGACAATGGGACGCATATTCGCCACATTTCACACAATTAACATATTGATTTTATATTTTAAAAGAGAAAAGGCTATGCAAAAAGTAGGCTATTATTCCTTTGCTTTTCACTGAAATGTAATGGTCTTAATTGATGCTTTCAATAGGGTTATGTAGACTGCCTATAGTAAAATCCTTCAGGGTTCCACTGGTCACAGCATTTAGTCATTGTAACAGCTCAACTCAGTCCAAAACATTAAAGAGAATTATTAAGTACTTAGCCAGTAATAAAGGAATCTGAAAATGATTTCAGGTGGGAGCTGGCATGTCAGGGAAGTGGGCCTGTTGGGGGAAGGGGCTGCTGGAGAGGGGCCAAGGAGAGAAAGCTAAGACCCCTGTCCATGCTGACCAGGCCCACCAGTATCCAGCCCCGCCTGCAGCTTCCGCCTCTAACTGATATAAACTGCTCCTGTCCCAACTGACAGAGGTGGTACTACCGTGGTTTCTAAACTCATTGTCTCCTCATAAATTGAAATACAGTTGTTCAGATTTACTTTATTATTTTATTTTATTTTATTTTAGTGTGTGTTAGTTTTGAACCTGCATTATGAATGTTTGTGTACCACGGGCATGCCTGCTGACTGAAGAGGGCATCAGATCCCCTGGAATTGGAGTTACAGACAGTTGTGAGCCGCCATGTGGGTGCTGGCAACCAAACCCTGGTCCTCTGGAAGAGCAGCCAGTGCTCTTAACAACTGAGTCTTCTCTCTGGATCCCCATATAAATTTTTAATAGAATCCCCATCTGTTCTCCTTACTGAACAATTTACTGGTGTGAATAACATCTTGCTATTATTGCCCAGAAGGAAATATTACCCAAGAACACTTGAAACTTAGAGCAGAAAGCAGTGTGTTGCTAGGTGGACCAGCTGAGAAGCAGTATACAGTTTAGCAACGCGTGGGAAAGAACACCGGAAGCAGAGCGGGTGTCACACCAGGAAGCAGAGCGGGTGTCACACCAGGCTCTCGATGGATCCCTACTTTTTAGCCTCTCTGGAGAGGGACATCAGGCACACCCACTTCTTGTTTCTCAGGTCTGCCTCTCTCTTCATCTCTACCATGAAATAAACTGCCTTCCAGTGGCGGCTTCTTTCAGCCCATCTGCCTCGTTTCTCTTCAATGTTCTGCCAATACCTCTGTGTACATTAGAGTTAATACAAATCCAAAACATACTAGTACTGTCTTCAGCATATTGCTATGACCCCCGCTGGCCCTCCTTGCTTCAGATACAGATCTGGTACGCACAAGCTACTCATTATGTACAAGGGATGGGGTTCCTAAAAAGTGCCAGGTGTTGTATTTCCAGTTGAAAAACCCTCTCAGAGGAGACAATGTTTGGAATTTTCAGTGGAAAAAAAATGTGGGAAGAGAGGGACAGGTGCTTCATGTAGCTCCAGCTTGCTTCCTTGTTACCTCAGTGGTCATCATAGAGTGAGGTGTCAGTCTGGAGGTCAGACTGACATGTTGGCCCCACCACTTGTAAATCCTGTGGCCTTGGAGCCCACCAACCTACCCCTCTTACCTCAGTTTCCTCTCCAGCAGCATGAATGTTACATGAGTTCCCGACTCCCCTCGAAGTGGTGGCGAAGAGAGAGGAAGTGACGTAGCAAATGAAAGCGCTGGGGCCCGGTGCAGTGCTAGGTGTCCCCCTCCCCCAGCGCTATGCAACAGTTCAAGAATGATCTTGCTGGGTCAGCGGGTGGATGGTAGGGTTCCTGCTTCTGCTGACTCCTGAGGTCCTGGATGTCTCTCCCAGCCCCACTCCCTGCTTTGTAAAATGAAGATGATATTTATTAATATAGCGTGTTGATGAAATTCCAGCAGAACAGTAAGGAGATAATGGTTTATTGGTCCTTATTATTGGTACCACAAGTGATTTAGCTATATGTTTTTCCCAAATTTAATTAAACATATTCATTTTCCCTATGAGCTTATATTAGCTTACAGCAGAGCAAGTGTTTATTATGTACATTTTATATGTTTATAATATCATAGATATTAAAAATCAATGTTTTCCTTTAAAACACTATGTAAATAAACATTAATATTTGTCACAAGATTTCAAAGCTAAAATTACTTTTTAATTGTTTACAGTAATAGATACATGGGAATAGGATTCTACTATCTCTGCAGCTAGTGCAGGCTTCAAAATTGGCTTTTAAAGGATCAGAAATACTTTCAAATTGTGGCTCAGGCATCCGGGATTGTGGTTCTGGTTTGTCACAAGGCTCTTTGGCCTGAATTCTGTTCAGTCCCTAAATGGCACTGTTGCGTGACACCATTGTTATAATCTTGATTAATTGACAGCAAGACAGATTGTCTCAGAAAGATCCAGAAGCCTGAGCCTAGCCTCCACAGGAGTAGCATCAGGCACCATCTTGGCAGGGAGGTGGGAGAGAGCGTTAGACAGGAGAGCTGTTGATTGTGGTCACCATGATGCGTGAGCACCTTGGGAACAAGAGGTGACTGGACCTTAACCCACAGCCTGCTACCCGTTAAAGAGACGGGCAAGTGTCCCTTCCCTACCTTCCTTTTCAAAGGGTACGCACTGAATCTTTCTTTACCCACTTCTCCTGTCATTAGACCCACATGCATCTTAACATATAGGGTGACATCATAATGTCTCCAAGAATGAACAGCTTACTGCTTTGTGTCTTGTACTAGGAAGCAATGTCTTGGAAAATGTCACATAAGTGACCACTGGGAAATTTCTAGAGGCAAGTCTCCCAAAGTGACTGGATAAAAGGTCACTTCAATTGCTGTTTGTGGAAAGGCCTAACATCGCCTCCCTCTCTCCTTGGTGTGTGTGGCGAAGGGGGGGTGGGTGGGGGGTGCTTTTGCCTCTGGTAGAGTTCTAGAGGTCAGCTTCAGGTGACTTCCTTAATGACTTTGCATCTTACTTTTTGAGACATAGGCCAGCACACTCTGGGTGTCCACCTACACCGCCACGCTAGCAGGACTGCAGGTGCTTGCTGTGTGCTGGACCTTTGTGCAGCAGCGGATGAGCCAAGCTCAGTTCTTAGCCTGTGCAGCTGGCGTCTCCCCAGAGGAACTGCCTCCCAGTCCTGTGCTCTCTCAACCCATGCCGGCTCTCTGCAGCCATGGCTGAAATCTAAACCTTGCCTGTAGAGTTTCTCCCCTGCCTCAGCTTATTTCCACCGTGAGAGAGAAGCCCCCTCCTTCCACATGACCACCTCCCAATTGTGTAACTGTGGCCCAGTAGCTTTGTCTCTATGTGCCTCAGGGTCCCCACTTTAAAAGGTTGGGTAATACTGTGCCTGGTGATTTCAGGAAACTGAACAGGTTTAAGTGCTCATGGGTGCTAATGGGTGCTAATGGGACCCAGCAAGCCAAAGGAGAGGCAGTAGGAGGTGATTAGGAAGGTTAAGGATGGACAGACAGGACCTGGTAGACTGTGATTAAAAACAAGGCCTTTTCCTGATTACAAAGAAATTGCTTAGGGCTGGCAATCCAGTTCAGTTGGTAGAGAGCTTGTCTGAGTTATGGAGCCCTAGGATCGACCCATCAGCACCACACAAAACCAGTGTGGTGATGTATGTGGTGGTATACACATTTGGGAGGTGGAGGCAGAGTAGTCAGAAATTCAAGGTTATCCTCAGCTGCACAGAGTCCAATTCTAGCCTGGAATACATGAAATCCTGTCTCAAAAAAAGGACAATATAATAACAGTAATTAATAAAAATAAACGATGTTGGCTACAGGCAAAGGAATGACATAAAAGTTCTCATGGTTGGCCATTTTTAGTGATTGTAATTGAACAATCTTGATCAAATGGCTGCGGGTGGTAAGCAAAACAATGATCGGAAAACAGGAAGCTAACATTTAGAACACCAGAAGATCCGGGGCTGTGGTGGCTGTCACTGACAGCAGAGAGGGAATAACTTAAAGCAACTGAAGTGCAGTATGGCAGTTATAAGTGAAGCAGGGGTCAGCACAGAACTGTCCAGGACAGCGCAGCAGCAAATATGATGGTCAAGCTCAAAAGGCTGACTCTGGCAACCAGTAAACCAAGCTCGAACCCTCGGCCTCCCGCCCAGGCTGCTTAGAATAAGACGCTCGGCCTCTCAGTGCTTTGTTTCTGTTGATCACACAGTGGGGATGTTAATATTCATCTCAAGGGTTTCACGAGGATCAAACATACAATGAGCAGAGAAGCACTGCACATGTAGGCTTTAGTCAGTGGTAGTAAGTGTCATGGGCTAGCGGCAGCATTAAGCCACCCTGCCCGGAGCCCAAACGTGAGACTCCTTGACACAGGCATGTAGATCTCAGGAAAGCAGGACTGAGCCGAGGGCCAAAAGCAGATTTAAGCAAGAAGCCATGACAGAAAAGAAGGAAACTCCAGGGGCTGGGAATGAGCAAAGGCCAAAGTTCAGAATGTAATCTGTGGCGAGGGAGGTGTGGAGATGCCAAGCCTCTGTAAGGGCTCAGCTGGGGGAAACGGAGGAGAAGCTATTGTCAAGCACGGCAGTAAAGATCACCGGAGCCCTCTGACCTTTCGGACGCCGCTCGGTGCCTATGTATCGCTGAGCACTGTGGGAATGCCAACTGCAGTGAGAGTCTGAGCACAGGCGGTAGAACGTAAAGAATAAGGACGCTTGGAAGCTATTTGTTCCCTCATTTGTTTCCAGCTCAGATGTTATTCCAAACTGATCAAAGGCATCAGTGGCAAAGAATAAAATAAATCGCACTTCTAAACAAACCGCTAAAGAGTGTTAAATTGATTTAAGTTATTTGAGGGAGTATTAATATTTAAAACATCTGTGTCCGATGCATCTTTATGACCAACTATAGCAATAATAAACATAGTTTCATCCCACCATCCTTCACTGTATAATATTATGCAATAAACTGGGTATAAACTTACGCCTTCACTTTAGAATGGAAGTCAAGGAGTGCAGCTGCTTGTTTATGTTTAGACATCTTGAATTTTATTCAGTCAATAAAAGTACCCTCAATTAAGGCTCTATTGTTCTCTTTGCATAAGTTGAGGTGAATAAAGTACAGTGTAAGGCTTGTATCACCTTTAAGAAATCCTTCCCTCACATTCATTCCTGTGTAGTTAATTCAATTTTAAGCAGCACGCATTTCAGGTTCCTTCCAGTTCGAGCCAATTTTCAAACTTCTTGGTTTGGTACCTTGAGTTTATCTGGAAATATCCTAAAATAATAAAAGTGATTTTTATAGGTTTGTTTTAAAGACATGGTGGAGGGGCACATCTATCCATAAATGCCTGAGCATCAGGGGGTGTTGGGTCCCCCAAATGTCCCATGTATCATCTGCTCTGACCCTAGTCTAAACAGAGTAGCAGCCAGGCCGATGAGAGGAGATGCTGTGCAGTAAAGGGAACTGAGACATCCGGATCACAGCGTGAGCATTCCAAGGCATTTCCCAGCCACACATGCATCTGCACTTACCCAGCCCCCACCTTGTCTCCTCTCCCTCCACCCCTTTCTCTATCTCTGCTCACCTTCATCTTCTGTTGTACTCCATGCCTCTTCCATACCCCTCGACAAGCCGCTCCATCTGCTTGTGTGCCAGCGCAGTCCTTCCACCATGGGCTTGCTGAGTAATTCCAATTCCACCACCTCTTTGCCTGTGGTCGCCCTGCCTCTGCCTCCATGCCCTCTCCTCCTGTCACCGCCCAGTGCTCTGTGCCACACTGGCTTGTTTTGTCAATAACCATTTATTTGTTTCTGGAATAGCAGCAGCCATTACATCTGACCTCCCTGTTTCATCAATTATGGATAGATTATTGGATGTGAACATCTGCAAAAGCTTGCTGGCACACTTCCCTCCTGTCTGAGGTTAGATAAAGTACTAAACTGTTGTTTATTGTCAGGCCAGACTCTACTGGGGAGCCAGGAAATTCCAAGACAACTAGCACCCAATCAGCAGTACCCCAAAAGGCTTCCTATCACCTCCATATCCTCTAGGAGTCCAACCATTTATTATTTACATTTATCACAAGCTGTCATAACCTACTTGATAAAAACTCTCGGTGCCACCGCCTGTCCCATCAGAATGGAAATGGCTCATAAATTGTCTCTCCTGTCACTGAGGAAGGGTCATGGACAAAGCCTCCTTGGTGTGGAAGCAATCAGAGGAAACCTTTCCTACCGTGTTGTATTTGAAAGGATACAGTTCTCACATACTGACAGGAAAACATGACATTGCAAACATAAATTAGGGTTGCCTGACTTTTCCAGAATAACAGCTTGAGGCAGAAAGGACATTGCGCTGTCCGCAGAGCATACGCTCAAAACGCTTCTCAAAACTCCTGTGGATTTCTTAGAAGGGGAAATGAGAATGAATTTTTATTGAATCTTGCCTTCCATGAGAGGGAAATCCAGTGCAAGGGATTACAGATAGGTGATGGCTTCTGCCAGGGGAAAGAGAGAAAATCTCCTGGTCATAGGTTCATGCAAGAATGCGGAAACCTTTGTAGTATATTAGTGCTTGCTTTAAATCTCTGACAAGTGTAGAACATTCCAGAATCTTTCCTGTGAGCTAGCCGTGATTTCCTTCAAGTCATCCAAGGGACGGTGAGCCCCTCACTTGCCACGTGCTCTCTGCAGCACACCCCCTCTGACGTGTGCTCTGCCACCTAAGAGAGGGGCTGCGTTTGCCTCTCGTTATTCTTAAGTAAAATGAAGAAGGAAACACCTTGCACTCATTTCACAGATAGGGCAAAATTGGTGCAGTTGTTTTCAGGCATTTGGACAAGGAGGCCTTGGGTCATCTCAAAATTCATTTATGTCCTTTTAAATTTACTTGCTGATGACCCAGCTCTCCAGACCGGCTGCCAGTTGAAAATGTCCACCCCCTCTCCATCGGCCACAGGCATGGAGTGTCATGCTTACTCTTTATTGCAGGGGAGCTAAGGTAAATGTCAATCTACAGCGTGTCTCATCCCCACGACATCAGTGTCTCAACAGACACTTCACTCTTGATGTCTCACTCAGATTCAACCATACCTACGCGACAACACCCAATGCTAGCAGGACTAGGAGTTAAGGGTACGATGGAGAACAAGACAGGTGGGGTTTCTGTCCACCTAACACCGACTCACAGAGACTAATAATGAGATACACAGGACAGTGTGAGTGGAGCTAGGCTAGGGTGAAGACGTGTAATTCCCTGTGAGAACGCTCTGGCAAAACAAAAGAAAAGCAGGAAAGAACAGTGCAGGCTTGAAGGCTGGACTCAGAGCCTTGCAGGTTCCTGGGCCCAGAGGCTGAGAGAAGCAGGGTCCTGATTGCCCCGGAGTCTGCTCAGCTGGAGTAAAGGACCTGTAGTCCAGCAGACCCCAGCAGTTTGTAAATGCTGCCATTCCTGCACGAGCAAAGTGCGAAGCAGCCGGCATCTCATCTGATTAGGTGTGACTGGCACTGAACATGATGCCGAGTGCCACAGCCATCTCCAATGTTCGTAAGTAACCGAGAACTGCCATTGTGTCTGACGTCATCGCACGTGCAGCTTGATCGTCTGTCACACTCACTCTTCTTCCTAATAGAGTTTGCAGTTTTTCCTTAAAGCAACACATGGAACAAACCCTCCAACACTTTACATCTTCAGCTCATTCTGATCATGAAGTTCCCCGTGCCTTCCACTCTGTGTTTCTCGCTAGAGCAAGAATCGTCCCCCAGAGTTTGTCACTGATGAACAAAAAGGGGGAAAGCTAAAATGACTAACCTGTCACTTCAGCTCTAGATGTTTCGAGAAAGAGATTGATTCATTCCACCAAGGAGAGGTGAATGTAAAATACTGGAGGTCCTGCACAGACTGCAGCCCTAGGAACCCAAGAGTAGCCAACAATGGGCCCCGCAGAGATGGAGAAACTGAGTTTTCCTATCTCCTGCAGCACTGGCAGCCACAGAGCGCTCTCTGGCCTCCTCTCTTGGTGGAGTCCACTTTGAACCGCCCCTCCCCCTTCCAGCAGTCCTCACTGTTCCACAGTCTGAACGTCCTATGAGGCTGTGATTGAACTAAGTTATCACTCTTATCTTCCGCCAAGCAGAAAGTTTTATATCAGGCCACCTCACTGAGAGCCAGACTGCCCGTAAATTAACTACCCTTTGGTCAAGGGCCTCTGAACAAAATATAAAACCAAGCCTCCGATGGTTTTCTTTGTGGGGGGTCAAGGGCAGCGAGAGATTTTCTTCAGAGGAACTGCAAATATAACATAACTCATGCTATGATTGGGCTGCCCGCGGTAGATATCCCTGTGCCTTCTGACTTCCGATATAAAATCATAACAGAGAAGCACAGTGGAACACTTCAGATGTAGTATTAGTATTGTCATAGTACAGACTGTAACGAGCAACGTTGGAAATTGTTGGGAGCAATGAGCTTTAATTCATGACTGAGGAAAACTTTGCGTTCTACTTGCATGTGAAAATTTATCTCGTCGTCTTGAATCTGAGCATCTTCTCAACAGGCGCTCTTAACCACTGAGCCATCTTTCCAACCCCTGATCAAGAATTTTTTTATGGCTTTTTTAAATGATTCATTTTATTTTTAAATGTGTGCGAGTGCAAGCATGCATGCATATGTGTGTGCACATTGGTATACAGGGACCTGCAGAAGTCAGATGATATTGCATTCCCCCAAGCTGAAGTTTCAGGCCACCTATAATGGATACTAAGACCTAAACTTGGGTCCTCTGAAGAGTTGTACCCACTTTCAACCTCTGAGCCATCTCTCTTGCCCTTGGATCTGGAATTTTTATTTTTTTAAGATATTTTCTTTATTTACATTCCAAATGTTATCTCCTTTCCTGGTTTCTCCTCCAAAAACCCCCTATCCCCTACCCCCTACCCCTGCTTTCCAACCCACCCACTCCATATTCCTGGTCCTGGCATTCCCCTACACTGGGGCATAGAACCTTCACAGGACCAAGGGCCTCTCTTCCCATTGATGACCGACAAGCCCATCCTCTGCTACATATGCAACTGGAGCCATGGGCTCCTCCATGTGTACTCTTTGGTTGATGGTTTAGTCCCAGGGAGCTCGGGGGCACTGGTTAGTTCATATTGTTGTTCCTCCTATGGGGCTGCAAACCCCTTCAGCTCTTTGGGTCCTTTCTCTAGTTCCTCCATTGGGGACCCTGTGCTCAGACCAATGGCTTGCTGGGAGCATCCACCTCTGTATTTGTCAGGCACTGATAGAGCCCCTCAGGAGACAGTTATATCAGGCTCCTGTCAGCAAGCACTTGTTGGCATCCACAATAGTGTCTGGGTTTGGTGACTATATGTGGGATGGATTCCCAGGTGGGACAGTCTCTAGATGGCCTTTCATTCAGTCTCTGCTCCACACTTTGTCTCTGTAACTCCTCCCATGAGTATTCTGTTCCCCCTTCTAAGAAGGATCAAAGTATCCACACTTTGTTCTTCCTTCTTCTTGAGTTTCATGTGGTCTGTGAATTGTATCTTGGGTATTCTGAGCTTCTGGGCTAATATCCATTTATCAGTGAGTGCATAGCATGTGTGTTCTTTTGTGATTGGGTTACTTCACTCAGGATGAAGGAGAGGCCATCCAGAGACTGCCCCACCCAGGAATCGATCCTCTGAGCAGCAGTGGTGGTCCAACCTGCTCTCACAGGCCTGTTCGCACTCCTCTGTTCTGGAATTCTTAACCTAAAGCTAAGTTGTTGAAAACAAGTAGAGAATATCTTAAATGACTAAGCGCATCATTCTAGCATCCTAAACTCTAAACCATACTTTTGGAAGGGAGAGTTCTAGGCCATTTGTTTCAACTCCTTCAGATACCAGAATCGCAAAGGAACGAAGTTTCTTGTCTTAGGGTCCACAGTGAGCTGCTCAGACAGGAGAGACCAGCCCATACTTAGTCTTTCCTGCACCACACCACAGCCTCTGGAGTGTGTGCTACACAGTACAAGCCATCAACGAGTGGCAATGGATTCGATGATGAATAATGGGTTTTGAAGACTAAAAAGACACCCTCGAAATGACCAATATTAGAAGCGGAAAAGTAGTAAGCTACCTCTAATTGAAGAAGGAAATTTCAGAATGTTCAATGCACAATGAGATGCAGAAAAGGGAAGTTACATTTACTAAGTTCACAAAGTTACACACTCACATGGCCTAATGGGTCACCCAGGATAGCATGGCTGTATGAAGGTGTCACTGCTAATAAACATGTCAGAAGCTGTGCCTTTCTGGAAAGTGTACATGAACCTTAAGTGGTGTGAGACCCCCACTCTGAGCATTGCCTACAATGATTCTTCATCTCCAGGAAGATCCCCCTGGATGTTGGTGATGCCC
Organism: Mus pahari; assembly: GCF_900095145.1. Lineage (NCBI taxonomy): Eukaryota > Metazoa > Chordata > Mammalia > Rodentia > Muridae > Mus > Mus pahari. Next base: position 2,920,783 of record NC_034609.1, read on the forward strand.
TGGCTGGTCTCAGCCTGTTACTACAGTGTCTGTCAGAAGTCATTAGCCACCGGTTTCTTTGACTAATGTTGCAGCTGATTGTCTGCATCAGGTTCAGACACTGTAAATGACGCAGAAGCGCCTTCTCTGCTTGCCAACTGTGAGGTGGCTGAAGCAGGCTGGCATGCCAGAAATCAGAGTAAATGAATTTCCAATGAGATTTGACAAATGATTTCAAGCTCACGTTGGCAAACCTGACTTTTAAAATTATCTACATTTATTATTATGCAAGTAAAAATCTGTATTGTTTTCTCCTTCCCAAAGAAAAGCTGTGAACTGAGACTCGTGTCTAACTCTTGTTATGGAATAGACGATCTGGGCCTTCTCTGGGGTGTGTATAACAAAATGCCAGGCGCACTGCCTTTTTATGGTGGTCAGTGGAGAAAGAAGTAAAAGCCATACCCCGGCAGTGGAACCCTAACTTCCTATTTACAGACATATCTGCTCGGTATCCATTATGGCTTCGCAGGCGGTAGCTGATCTAAGTGGGTTCATTTTGACTCTTCCAATCCTCTTAGATTTGTGGAGAAAAATAGAGGGAAAGCATTTAAATGTGGCTAAAGAGTAGAGGTTTTGCTTTTTCTTATCTCCAGACATCCTTTATGACTATGTACCTGCTGAGGACCAGATGAAGAAACCAGCCGTGTCTCAGGATTGGAGGTCCTTATATAGAGCGGGACAGAGTCTCTTGCAACCTCAAGAGACAGAGTTTTGTCTAAGCACATGGGAGTAGCAGATCTTACCTCAACTTGACCTATAGTTTGTTTACAGAGTTTCCTGGTGATTGTGTGGCTAGCTTCAATGGTGTCCAGTCAGGAAGACTGTTTGAGGGGAGGCCAGGTTGGGGGTTTCTCAACAGTGGCTTTACTTACATTTTAGGCCACACGGTAATTCTTTGCTGTGGGGGCTATGGTGGGTACCACAGGGCTAGCAGCCCTCCCCCTGATTATAACAACTAAAGTGTTTTCAGATGTTGGCAGATGCCCCTTTGTTTAAGAACAGGTATGTTAGGAGAGCGTGAAGGAAAAGCCAGGGTGTTGCTTCACTCAGTTCTTAGTGAACGTGCTCAGTACCATGTCACATAGGAACCTGTAACAGTCCTCCACCAGAGACTTTGTTCATTTCCATTCACTCATGAGGAAATAGGCTTAGAGAGATGGAGTCACTTGCCACACAACACTCAGTTTGCAAGTAGACCTGTCATTGCCTTTGGAATTTGGGGGCAGTCTGAACACTTGCTATTGAGTTGATACAGCTGCATACCAAATCAGTGTTTCCTCCTTCCAGCCTCATGAGCTTCACTGAGTATAAATTTGAAAGGTAAGACTTCTTAATCCATTAGAACACTGCACACTGAGAGTTCTTTGTTCCCATTTCTCTGAGTTATGCTGGCAGATTTTAACCACCTAGGCTACAAATATGTGCCTAACCTATTCACAACACAAGTCTGTTCCACAGATGCTGCTAGACTCCTGTGCATCTTCCTCCATGGTGTGTCTTGTAAAATCAGTCCCACTCTTTGTCTGGCTTCCGTCACTGATTTCAGTTGACCAGGACTTGGTCACTCCCTGTCAATTTGTTGATCACAGTTCATCTGCTTTCAAAAGCAGATAGGGGGTCACATTAAACTTTTGTACAGAAGGGAGCATGTTTGGGGTCATGGTTTTAGAAGTTTCTGCCTGTCCTGGTGAGGAAGGAGAAGCCGAGCAGTCCACATCATGGAGGCCAGAAAAGAGCAGAGGAGTGTCTGCACTCTTTCTCCTCCTTTATTCCACCACAAGCCTACTTGGTCTGTGGACTGGTGCTACCATGTCCAAGGTAGGTCAACCCCTGCTAGTCCATTCTCTCTAGAGATGGCCCTTTGTAAATACCTGGAGAGATACTTACTAATCCTAAACATCCCCCCATAAAAGTTTCCTTTATTCCCCTGACGTAATTGTTGTCTCCAAGGCTTACCGCCTCCATTTGCTAACGTAGGCCAGTCCTGGAAGCGCCTAGCCTCTGTACAGTCTTATTTAGTCCTAGAACGTTTTGAACTCTGAGACTTACTGATAAATAAGATCACTCTTTCTTTTTCTTACTGAGCTGTTTCTGGCTGGTTCAACTCAGCTCTTCTGGCTCAAGCTCTTCCACAAGCTGACTGATTCAATGTGGTTTCTCTCAGCCTCTGACTGCATTGTTCTGCCTCATCTCATACTAACTCTGGCAATTTGTTCTAATCTTCTGGCTCATTCTTATTCTCTTGCTCATTCTGTGTCTAGCTTGTTCTCTCTTCAGTCTGTCTCTGTAACACTCTCCTGGTGAACCTGCGTCCTTCTCCCATTTTCTCCATCTCCGTGCTGCTCCACTCTCCCTCTCCACTCTACTGTACAGTCTCTAAACACTACTACATTCCTGGACTGCACTCCCTTCTCCTGTGCTGTCTGTCTCTCCCTTAAGTGGCTTTCTTTTCCTCTCTCTTCTCATGATAGCTGAGCATATCCTATTATGTCAATTCTTTCTCTGATTCATCACTTTGTCTGCCACTCAATTAAACATCACTTTCAAATATGGGTGCTTTCTTCTACAAACTAATTTTACCTTCATTGTTTGGGATTAAAGGATTGTACTAAGGGTGTATGTGTATTGCAGCCATAGGGATTAAAGGTGAGTACAAAGGCTGAGTCACACCCTAACTAGAAACAGGTTTGTTTTTTGTTTGTTTGTTTTTTTTTCAGTAAAAAATACAACCTCTAGGTTCACAGTGAGTGATCAAATATCCTGTAATACCCCCTAATAGTATAAAGGTGATGAGATTAATCATCTCATTAGCTTACCACAAATTAGTATAAAACACTTCTATGTTCCACAAAATTCATAATTTCATCCTATTTTTTTACTTAAAGTCATGATTTTTTTTTCTTTTTACTTTTATAAAACTTGTTTCCTCTGTCCTTAGATTTCTCTAACTTGCATGTCTCTTCTCTTGAGCTCATGTTTCTGGTAGGTAGGTAGGTAGATAGGTAGGTAGGTAGGTAGGTAGGTAGGTAGATAGGTAGGTAGGTAGGTAGGTAGATAGGTAGGTAGGTAGGTAGGTAGATAGGTAGGTAGGTAGATAGGTAGGTAGGTAGGTAAGTAGATAGGTAGGTAGGTAGGTAGGTAGGTAGGTAGGTAGGTAGGTAGGCAGGCAGGCAGGCAGGCAGACAGACAGGTAGGTAGATAGGTAGGTAGGTAGGTAGGTAAGTAGATAGGTAGGTAGGTAGGTAGATAGGTAGGCAGGCAGGCAGGCAGGCAGGCAGGCAGGCAGGCAGATAGATAGGTAGGTAGGTAGGTAGGTAGGTAGGTAGG
>NC_034609.1:2924173-2934317 GCF_900095145.1 Mus pahari
AGGTAGGTAGATAGGTAGGTAGGTAGGTAGGTAAGAAGATAGATAGATAGATAGATAGATAGATAGATAGATAGATAGATAGATAGTCAGGCAGGCAGGCAGGCAGGCAGGCAGGCAGATAGATAGGTAGGTAGGTAGGTAGGTAGGTAGGTAGGTAGGTAGGTAGGTAGGTAGGTAGGAAGACCATCTTAGACCAAATCTTCAGCAAGATACCCAGTGTGGCTCTCACGTACATGAATGCTTCTCTGTTTGGCAAAAAAATGAATCATGCCTTTTCAACCGCTTATGTACCTCCTGGCTCTCAGGCAAGTGTTTAAAGAAATACCAGCTTCATCTCAAGCCACAAAATAAATTTGTTGTCTTTACTTTGGGGAGGGAAACTCTTGCATGGGGCTGCTCCTGGAGGCTGAGGAAGACATTAATTCTGGTTGTTTAGCGTGTAGACTATGTACTATGATGTATGAAATCACAGGACCCATGTGACAGCTTTTAGAGGGAGGCTTTCTCCTTTAAGGAGGAAATTAAATACAAAGAATTCTCCTGGCCTGCATGTTGGAATATGGGACAGGTATGGAAAAGCGGTTGCTGGGTATTACGTCTGTAGTTCCAGCTACTCAAGAGGCTAAGTCAGGGTTGATTGAACCCAGGGTATGGTGCTAGCTTGGAAATGGGGTAAGATTCCATCTTACAAAATGAGAGAGAAGGAGCGTGAGCAAGAGATGGGAGGACACTCAGGTTAGTGCTCACCCAGGACACTCAGGTTAGTGCTCACCCACAGGGTAGCTGGGAACATGAGAGAGTTTTGCTGTGTAAGCCCAGCTCATGCCCTGGAGAAACCTGCCTCAGGTTACTGCTCATTCATGTAGTTGCATTGGTCCAAAGTCTGCACTAATGCATAGGTGTTTTCAGTGTTGCAAACAAGTCACCATTATAAGATTTCATAAGCTTTAAAGCAGTGTCAGGGCCAGGGTGACAGTTTGTATGGAAAGAAAGCAAATGAACTATTTTGGGTTTAAAATATTTTAATAATTAGCTTTCAATTTAAGGCTTTAGAATGTCACCTAAAAATATGTGGACCAAAATAAAGTCCTATAAAGTCTCTTCCTTGGTATTTTTATCCACCAACTCAACAAGGCTTCTTACAAATTTAAAAAATTCAGTGGCTCCATCTCATACCTCAGAACAGCTTCAGGGAAGGCACCTCAGGTTAAGCCAGAGAACTGTCGGCTATGAGGTGGAATGAAAAGGATATCCTCAGGTTTCTACGGAGCTTCATTAAGAGGCCTAAAAATAAGGATGAAGGTAATGATCGCGCCTTGTACATTTTTAAATTGCTAAGGGAGGGCTATCGACGAGGCTCCGTAGGTGAAGAGCTTGTCGTGCAAGTGTGAGAACCTGAGTTTAAACCTCTAGTGCCCACGCAGAACCAGATGTGGCAGGGTGCATCTGTAAGTGCAACACCCCTGCAGCAAGATGAGAGGCAGCAAGTCCAAGGAAGCGCATGGTGCAGCCTGTCTCTGTTACACAGCAAGAACAAGGCGGACTGAGAGCTCTGAGACCTGCGGCTGGCCTCTGGCCTTCACGTACGTGCCACGGTGCGTGTGTGTCCACACGAACACACACACACACACACACACACACACAAAGACAAAAATGATAAAAACATATTATATGCATTCTTTTTTCTTGTTTTTTGAACATTATTACCATAAAACAATAACAAGTTGGAAAGTTGTTAGTGGAGACCCAATTATACTATATCTTATAAATGAATGCAATTGCTACATGTGAATTAAAATTATTGAAAGTGTTTTTTAAAATTTAGAACTCTGGGGGCTCAAAAAAAAAAAAATCAAAACCAGGGTTGGTGTAAACCCATGGGTAGGTCTTAGCTCAAGTTTCTAAACCACAGATCTGCTTCAGATGAGGGATCATGGTGATGTCATTGAAATCATTTCCCAAATGTTAACTTTGAAGAAATAAAGATAAATGTGACATAAAAGCAGATGGGGTAAGGGAAGGAAAAAGACAAGCAAATGGGGAGAAAAGTGTGTGCGTGAACCCTCCTGCTGCCTAACTCAAACAGAGCACACCAGGCAGATGTATACCCCGCCCCCACCCCTCACCCTTTCAAATGCCAGAAAGTGACTTTCACTAATTCCTTCTTAGAAAATGTGCAAAAAGGATTTCCATGAAGGTCCTTGGAGATTTCCTGTGTCCTCATGTGTGTAATAGGTTGGGTCATGTAACAATAAGAAAGAAGAGAGGGCGGGGGGGGGGGAGATGTTGGTTTCTATATTTTCCTCCCCTGACCAGGGAATGGAGGGACAGGGGGTAGGAATTAAAAAGAAGAAAATGACAGCGCACAGTGATGTCAGTGTTGAATTAAATTAAGATCATATGTTTGGCTGTGGCAGCTGCAATCTTTTGATTATCAGGGAAATTGCTGGTAATGAAGTACATTTGTAAGAAATATTTTTAGTGTGAGCTATGTACACATAACACTGCAAGACAAGGCTCTCCTAAATTGACAGATTAAGAAAAGGCCTATTGCCTAAATTCATTCTTTTCAAAGAGCTATTTATAGAAAGAACCATGATATTTGAACTACCGTAGTAGGACATTCTGATAGGACTTACATTACCTTAGGTAATAGTCTCCGTGTTTTAAAATAATGCTGTAAAGCAGTCAATTATTTATTCACAGCTCCATTATATAAATGGGTTGGTTTGGGGGACTGGGATGGGGAAGGGAGTATTTTTACAAAAGGAAGACGTCACTGTCGTGGCTCAAAGACATGTCCATGAAACAAGCCACAGTACAGCCCCAAATAAACCAAGCCAACAAAAAGAGACATTTTGGGTTTGTCTCCTCTGTTATGATGTATCATCCTCAGATGTGGACAGGCTATCCACTCAGCAGGTTCCTCTCCCCACAGGTGCTGAATAGGTACAGTGAGATCGCCTCAAGTCTGGATGATGATCATAGCCTGGGGAGAGCCTACAAGGCGATCGCCAAGGTCCTGCAGAGGTAAGCTAGCACAGCAGTCCTGCTGTCTCTGTGGAGTCACCCAGCTGTGAAAGACTTAAATTGTTTGAGGTCTGTCGCTTTTCATCACCGCCTGCTTAAATTTTAAGCAGTGCCCTTCTTAAGTGACCCTTTGGTTCTAAGTTACTTTAATCCAGTGTGGTAAAAAGATGTATTCAAAGTCTTCTCTGTCCCTCCTTTGTGTAAGCTCCCTTTCGGTTTTCTGTAAGTTTAGTGACGACCTCGAATGAACCAGAGAAAGAAAGAAAAAAAAAAAAAATCAGGTCACATCTCACAGGCCAGGACCTCAGAGAGCCGTGACTTGCCTAACCTTTCCTGAGCATTTTGGGAAGAGTTCCATTTAAACTTCCACCAGGCTCCATCCATTAAGCAAACCTGGCTTAACAGCTGGGTGCAAACATGCCCAACATTTCATATGAAACAGAAAAGTTACCAACAGTTTCTGGGAACAGCTTCTGATATATATCCTTTGGTGGAAAACTTCATGATTGCCCCTCACTTCCTGCAAGGCAGCCATCATTCATCATAAAATATAACTGCATGCAAGCCACTCACAATACCAAAAGTCACCAAACATACAGTCTTGGTTTTCAATAGTTACCTTAGATCCAAAATGTAGCCTGATCAAAATAATTGGAATAGTAGCAGATGTAAATGTGCTACATTGTAACTTCACATTAATCTTTCATTGTTAATGTATACAGGACAGTCTGAAAAGGTGAGGTGTTATTGAAAGGCATTGTGCCTATATGCTTGATGAACTAAAAGTAGAATCATAATATTAAATACAATATACATAATACTAAATACATAAATATTACAAGGATAAGAATCACTACTTAAAATGCCAGTACCAATGAAATGGAAGGAGTACTATATAATATCAGTTAAACATGGTCATTGCTAGACAAATATCTCAAGAGAAGGAATACTAAAGAGAGTATGTATGAATGCTTACTAGAAGAGACAGGTCAGCCACATGTGAGAGAAGCAAGCAGCCTGTAAGTGGACCCTCATAATAAACATAGTGACCAGTCCCCAAAGACCAACCCAGATGTCTTGAAATTTCCACTTTCCAAGTAACAGCTGAGGTGAGATCAATTAGTCTCCAGCTTAATACCTGTTTGGACTGACTTAGTGACACCTGTTTGGACTGACTTAGTGACACCTGTTTGGACTGACTGAGTGATATCTGTTTGGACTGACTGAGTGATTCTGTGCACTTCTTTATTCAGCTCATTTCAGCTACTAAATTACTTGCTTTGGTCTCATCACTGTCCCAAACCAGTGCATCTTATATGTATGTGTAGTGGGGGGGGGGGTGTGTGTGCATTGCATGTGTGCCTGATGCCCACAGAAAACAGAAGAAGAGAGTTTAAGATCCTCTAGGACTAGAGTTATATGTAATCATCAGCAACCATGTGGGTACTGAAAATTGAACCCTGAAACAGCAGTCACGTGCTCTGCCTGTTGTGCTCTCTCTCTCTACCCCAGAAAGTCATTAAATTCCTCATCTATGTAATGACAAGCCTGACCTAGGTTTGCACAGTGATATTAAGGTGTTCCTTCGCATGCTTATAAAATAATTCTTACAAAACAAAATAACCATTACACCATACACAGCTAAAGAGATGAAACCCTTGAGGGAATGTTTTCCTTCAAAAACCTTCTCTTAGCATTTGCTATGTCACAGGATAAATGTTGTGATGGCCTTTGGTTTCTGGTGGCTCTTGTATTTATTTTTGAAATGTCTAGATGCTAAAGGTTGGCTTCAAGTTATCTGCAAAGGTTTATTGTATGTCTCATCTGGGATATTTCAGTCTGTACTTCAGAATTTGAATACCTCATCTGTCCAGTTAAAGCCGAGGGGACAGATTATCAGTGTAAAAATCCTGCTAATCCGGTAACTTTGAAAACACAGATAATCGAATGTTAGAGATGGGAAAGGCCGTAGCTGTCCATGACAGGCCGTGAGGTGGGAAGCTTTGCTTAGGAATGAGGACAATCCTTTTTTATTTTCTTAGCAGCATGGAAGACAGCTCTGGAGATGAGCCAGTTAAGAAAGTACTTGTTGTACATAAAGACCTGTGTTCAGGTCTCCAGCATCCACATAAAGGCCGGGCATGGTGCTGTATGCTATGATCCCAGCACGGTCAAGACAGGCAGATCTTGGGGCTGGCTGGAGAGCTAGTCTAATAGATGAGCCCCAGGTTCCATAAGAGACCCTGTCTCAAAAAGAAATGTGGTGAGCAATTGGGGAAGACTCCTAACATTGTCCTCTGGCATACACACACAAAGAGAGAGAGAGAGAGAGAGAGAGAGAGGGGGAGGAGAGGGAGAGGGAGAGGGAGAGGGAGAGGGAGAGGGAGAGGGAGAGGGAGAGGGAGAGGGAGAGGGAGAGGGACTTATACACACAAATACAGAGAGGAGGGAAGGAGAGAGAGGAGTGGGGAAGGAGAAAGAAGGGGAGGAAAAGAAAGAAACAGAAAGAGACAGAAACTGAAAGAGGCAAAAACAGATTCACATCTTAATTTATGCCAAATAAAACTAATTCCACTTATAGAAATTGCCCTCTACTAAAGTATAGGAAAGCTTTTGATGATTTGTGCACAGACAGACAAGCATTCTTAGTTCTGTAATGTCCTGTAGAATGCAGAAGGGCACAGGCACATTTCTTCTGAAGTCACAGGAGAAAATGTCCCAGGCTGTGATCTTCCCAAGCCAGAGCTGCCAATTCGCAGCGTTGGCTCATGGGAGCATTCAGAGGAGCATGGCCCTGGTCAAGGATAGCATGTCTTGTTCACATCTCTTCAATGTTCGTTCCAACAAAACGATCTGGACAACAACTACAGCCTGGATATTTGGAAATCTTTGGATTAAATCAGTCTGTTAAAGTCAAAACCTTTATGTGTTTTGTGGTCATTTTTAGAAAAATGCTGCTTTGAAGAGTTGATAATAACTTTGAGAAACATGTCTACACACGTGTACTGGTACATAAACATGTCTACACACGTGTACTGGCACATGCTGATTCCATTCACAGTACTGAAATGTCCTGTGCTTAGCAGCATCACACAAGAAGCAACACAGGCAAAATAGAAGAAATTATGGCCGAGATGGCGGAGAAATAAATCAGGTTGTGTGTGAAGCTTAGCATTCCCCTAAATCTAGCCTTCTTTCCTAACCTGCAAGTGACTGGAAGAGTTTCACTAATGGCAGTTCTATCTCTATAAACATATTTTATCTCTTTAAAGGAAATGGAGGAGGAGAGCCATGTCTAGGATAAGTGGGTGTCCAAGTCCATCAGCTGAGTGTGCATGAAGGGTGTATAAGCTGGAAGCTTCTAAAATGGTTACAAGAATTTATACTGTCTTTAGTTGGGAAGCATACTACATTCTCTCAAGATAGGATTTGGTAATATGAAGTCACCCTTTCTTCTCAAGTCAGACCTGGTGTGACTTACAAAGGAAAGCTTCAATAGTGAACATCTTTTTTTTTTTTTTTTTTACTATTAATGTAAATAATATACACTGTACAAGGACTTAAGTAGTGTAAAAAAAATAAACATTTACAATGTCATTTCTTCCTTACTTGACAGAGTAGTGAAGAAAATAGTCAATTTTCAAAGAGCCTTGTGACACTACTCTGACAGTCAGTTGTGACTCATAAAGGAAAGGTGATACGAGAAATTACCACGTAAACATTTATCATCGTTGTTATTATTTTAGCGAGAGGAGGTACAAGTGCATGAAAGCAGGAAAGCCCTTAATTTTCCTGACGAAATGTGTATGCTGTACGTTCTCACTTAACTAATTCATTTGTTGAAATGCCACAGCTCTTCAACAGAATCAGGATAGCTCCCTGAGAGAACGTAGAAAAGAAAGAACCCTGCATCCACGTTGGACACGACTACCTTGTTTCTGGGTTTATTCCATGCCCATTGTAAATTTTCTCACACACTTGAGTTAAATGATTTCCTGGAAAACTTTCCACAGTAGAGATCTTCAAATCAATTTCAACAAAGTTTCCAGTGTGAAAATTACCTTTCTGTTATAGCCAAAGATTAATTTCTCTTTGCTTGAGAGAAACGACATGCCCTAGTAATTTTCATATATTCTCGAAAATGGAACATCCAGGCTTCGAAGTGAAATTTGCAAAAAATGACACGGGGAAAAAGAGACCGCCAGAAACATTTCTATTAATTCTCAGAATTAAGAATGGCGTTTTACATTTTCTCCTGCCGCGTATCCCATTTGCCTTATTACTTTCGTCTGTGGCCCACAAACTTGGTGGCACAATCAACAAACCCCTCTGTGGCCGTTCATCGCTGCTCGCCCTGATTTCCTCTCTCTGAGTAAATGATTAAGTTTTCATGCATTGGTTCAACCAAAATCTATGCTCAGTCAACCACATCCTTTATTGATTACTTCTTCAGCAAACACTAGGCCAAGTGTGATATACATAATTGGGCAGCTGTCAGGGGACGTGGGTGTTAACGGTCCTATTTTCCCAGTTGGAAACTGGAATCACCTTGATACACAAATATTCTGCCCTGTTTCATTCTCATTCTTTGGATCGAGGAGTCCAGGTCCTCGGAATATATGTTTTTAACTCTCTGAGGTCTGCTTGAATGAATTTAATGATTATATCATATAATCTGCTGTTGAAGTTGCACCTGTGCACTGCATATAGGAAAACTGGAATTAATATTTGTCTAACATTTTAACCTTGTCTTTGAACTTATATAAATAATCTGTATCCTCTCTCTAGAAAAAAAAAATTGAACCCAACCTCCCACCAAGGACAGACTAGCTTCTGAATACACTGTTGACGCCCACTTGCAGGCTTCCTTCCCACCCATGTTGTTTATGTCCCAGTAGCTGGATGGGTGGCCTTGATGTGGGTTCTGCGTTTGAGAAATCCTTGTTTCTGAGGGTCTGGAGAGAAGCTCTAAATTCCCAGTAATCGTTGTGTTTATACTGGTTTGCATTTTCCCACTAAACTTCTTTTTGAACTGCTGTTTGATAACAATATGATTTAACTATTCTCAAGAGGCCAAGCCTAATCGAAACTGTACTTCCATCCAAAACCGTACCCAGCTTTCGAGGAACATGAAATACACATAAGCTTTGCCAAGTGTGTTTTAGATAAACAACAACGGTGAATTTTTCCTATGGTTTTAAAGTGGTATGTAAAGATGGTGCCTTTTTTATTTCAATGTTATAGTACAGAAAAGAGCTTGAAAAATTAACATCAGTTTGCTAAAATATTCTTAGCCTTAGAAATATCATTATACTCTATATTTTACTATCATTTTGGCTTATATGCTTTATTTATGCTCATTGAATTTATCAATAGTTTATACTCTTCTTTTTCCAGTTCATCTTAGTTTTGTAGACAGCTAATTTCTGAGATACATTTTTAAAAGTTTTTGAAATTATAATTAAATCATTTTCTCCTTCTCCTTCCTCTTTCTAAATCCTCCCGCATGCTACCCACCCCCTGCTTTCTTTTATATCATAGCCTTTTTCTCTTTGTTGCTATACACATGTGCACATGTATGTGTAGATACATACTGCTAAATACATAAATACAACATGCTCAGTTTGTGTAGTGTTAGCAATCCCAGACAAAGAACTACAGGCAACTAAGAAATGCTGAGATCCGAAGAAATATTCTCCCCCAGGGAAAAGCACACCGATTAGTTGGTTATCAAATACCAAACAGTCTTCCCTGAGAACGTACACATTCAGACAAATACTTGAGTTACAATGGACAGTGAGCCTCTCTTTATAGTTTGATGTGTGCTCCACAAACAGTGCAGGTTTTCTAGACAATCAACCATCCCCCAGTCTGGAAGATGATTCCTGATTCTGGTGTGAAAAATGATGCATACAGAATCAAGAAAGGCAGTAATCACAACTCTGGGAAACATGAAATTCCATTTTATTTCTGCTCTGTAGAGTGTTGGTTTGCCAACAAGCAAGGAAGGATGCATTTGATAGGATCAATAGCCAGGATGCCGTGTGCCTGCTAGGCTGAGCATTCACTAGCGTGAGCATTTACTAACATGAACATTCACTAGAGTGAACATTCACTAGCATATTGTGTAGCAGGGGTTTTCACTGTGGACGTTTAGCTACACAGGGTTTGTGTCTCATGGTAGACAGTTTCTAGCAGAGCCATGGACAGTCACAGTCACCTGTTACTTCACTGACGGTCACTGTTGGAACACTGCCACGTACCAAATTGCTCATTTACACAACTTTCATGTCTGAGCTACTCATAATCGTGTGAAAAATGAAGAAGCTGGAGTTTTCTCTAGGTCTAGAACTTTATTAGTTTCAAAAGAGGACAACAAGAGGAGGTGTGTGTGACCTGGCTCCTAAAGTCCACCCGCTGACTTTAACGTCATCTGGCTACTCTAGGAACAAACTGACTGGCAAAAAGTAATTGTCACCATCCAGAGCTGGAGAGCTCACACAGGGCAAGAGCCTTTCCCTCCGCGGCCTATTGCAAACAGGTGCCCAGAACAAGGCTTCTACATCATCTTGTTTCATGTTCTTTTGAATCACCCCAATAGCAGCACATTGTTACAGATTTGGAGGTATATGTAGTCATTTTATAGAAAGAAAAAAATGGAGTCATGCTTAGAAAAGTTTTTTTTTTTAAAGAGAGAGACAGAGACAGAGAGAGACAGAGATAGAAAGAGAGACAGAGAGACAGAAAGACAGAGAAAAAGAGAGAGAGAGAATTTAAAAAGTAAAGGAAATCAAAAAATGAAGAAAAAAGGAAAGAAAATGTCTATATATAATGCTACTGTGGGGCAAAATTGACTAATATATTTAATGAACATTTTTCCCACTATGTTGTGACAGACTTCCCTAAAGAACTACCACACACATCGTCTGTCTTCTCAGCAGGTGGAACTGAGCAGGTGAAGGGAGCCCCTCCTGTGTGACAGCAGCTGTCAACAGGAAAGGCAGATCTGAAGCCCAGGCAAACCAGAGCACCCCAAGATAGGGATTTGCCAAACACTGGTGCAGAACGGATCGCACCATGTGGTGTTTGAGATGCACTCGAGAGAGCCATGCAT
>NC_034609.1:2934735-2956048 GCF_900095145.1 Mus pahari
GGGGGGGGACAAACATCTGGAGAAAGAATCTGGGATGGTTGACAGTAGCGCCCCCTGTCCTGTGCGTGCCAGGCCTAGGTGAGGGTAGAGGAGGAGGCAACGGCCTGTGGGTTTAACAGTGTACTGTCTGTTATCTACAGTTCAACATGCAAGGGGGCCCCTCAGTGTGCATTCCACTTTATGATGTATATGAATACTTGATCAGTATTGTGCTCATGAGATTTGACTTTAAATTCCTCCTAATTGCCCTTTAAGAGCAAATTTACCCTTCCAATACCAGTCTTGCTCTTAGGGGCACTGTCAGATCAGGGCACTGCAGGATTTTAGCTACTTTGTGTCACTCATAGGGGCAGTCACAGTTCAAGTCCCACATGGTTTTACATTCACCTCACCAAGCTGACAGAGAAACCCTTTGGCTATAAGACATCCGCTAGACTTTTGAAGATGAGAGTTTGCTTGCCTGCTTGTGAGACACTGTTTTCTGTATCTCAAGCTAGCCTGTAACTCACAAGGATGACCTTGAACCTCTAATGCTCCCACCCCAACCCCTGTCTCTACCTCCCCAGGACTAGGATGGCACATGGTTGACGTGGGGCTTTGATATCACGGACAGCCTCCCTACCAGTAGAGCTGCACTCCCACCTCACTAAGTCCCCTGGCTGAAATTTGTCTGGGAACTCCAAATGCCCCCATGACTAAGGTTGCCTCGCTTTTCCTTGATGCTTAGCTCTCATGTGGACTCTGTCTTTCCCCTATCCAACTGTCAGCCATGGCTGCCTCCAAAAGTATTTGAGTGGCTAGCACATTCAGTGACTCAGCTGGCAGATGCAGGTGTCCTTGAGTATTTTGCTAGAATATATACCACTGAATGAGTGTGACTTTAGTGGTGCCTGAAATGTTACTGCTGAGAAACTCTTAGAAAACAGTATTTACTTTGTGTGTGTGTGTGTGTGTGTGTGTGAGAGAGAGAGAGAGAGAGAGAGAGAGAGAGAGAGAGAGAGACTGCAGTGAATGGCTTTATTTATAACTTACTGTGTAGACAAGCTTAGCCTCAAATCATGGAGATCTTCCCAAGTTCTGGGATTAAAGGAGAGGACATCTAACATTTTCACTTTTTAGAAGTTTTTAAAAGAGATTTAGCGAGACAGCTCATAAAACTATACTAATTCTCCTTTTAAATCCCACAACTTGGAGGTTGCATTGCACGCACAGAATTGGGTAGTCATGACTACCTTCTGTCTCAGGAGCTCTCCGTTATTCTTTAGGGAAATCCTGTATGGGTCATTAGTTCCCCTCATCGCCTCCCTCAGACTCTGGCTGCCACAAGCCCACTTTCTGTCTTTGTTGATTTGTCCATTCTTCACACTGTATAAAATGAACACACAACACATAATCTTTGGTGTTGATTTGTCCATTCTTCACACTGTATAAAATGAACACACAACACATAATCTTTGGTGTCTGACTCTTTTTTCACCTAGTATCTTCAAGTTTTACTTGGTTTATCATGGATCAGCGCTTCATTTTCACGACAAAGTAATATTCCACTGTATGGACACACCACATTCTAAGTCATCATCTAACTGATGAAGTTTTCAACAGTATCCACTCACTGACTATTATTCAAATGCTGCTCTGACATCGACGTGTGGATTTTTGCATGGACACATCACTGTTTCTCTCAGTTGCATATCTTGCAGTCAGATTTCTGAGCCATGCATATAACCATCTATGTTATAGCTTTTGACAAACTGTCTGTTTGTTTTCTAAAGCAATGGTGCCATTTCACATTCACACTAACCATCCTTGAGGCTTTACAAGTCTGAGTTTTCAACACATCGCACCTAAGTCTCAGGGAGCATCAGGGAAGAGAGGTTGGAAAGGCTGTGAGAGCCAGAAGACTGGGACGTCTTCAATAAATGACAAGGAAACCTCACCCATGTAATTGTGGCAATATGGCCACTTAAATAAGACCTGAGGAGTGGCAGGACCAGCTGACATGCTGATGTGGATGGGAGAAGAATCTCCCAAGGCCCCACCCTAGTCGAAGAGCTACAGGCTGCTGAGAGTGGGAGAATCTCCAGGGACAAGCCTTATATAGGTTATCCGATCTCAAGTGGTCGGCACTAAAAACAAATACACATGAGCAGCATCAAATGGCACAGCAGGCTATGTATGCATGTGTATGCGTGTGTGCGTGTGTGTGTGTGTGTGTGTGTGTGTGTGTGTGTAATGATAATTAAAGAGGAAGAGGATGTGACTTTTCAGAGGGAGTGGAGGGGACATGGGTGAAGTTGGAGTGGGGAGAGGATGAGGGGAGTTGGTGTACTTGTATAGAATTCAAAGAATTAATGTAAAAGATTTTGAGCTTTAGCTCATTGCATCTCCACCAGCTTAAGCCAGGTCTAACGAAATGTGTGTATTTTAAGTCTAACCATCCTGACCAACACCCTGCATTCTCTACAGGGAAGACACAAAATCCCTTCTTTCACAATGATGAGATGTTACACTAACAGTTCCTCATTTTATTCTAGCCAAGGGGAGACAGCAGAAGCAATTAAATACCTGGAGAAGTTCGTGATAATTGCAAGAAACAACTTTCAAAACCTCGATATGATTCGAGCTTGCATGATGCTTGGCGACATCTACAATGAAAAGGTGAGTGCCATGCCCGCTGTGTGGAAAAGCTTGCCTGCTGAGGCTGAAGTCTGTCCTCTGTTTATACCCGCCATCCCACAAGTCAGTGTGGAAACCGGCTGAGACTGTAGGATGTAGCACAGACCCAAGTAGAGGAGTGGAACTGGAAAGACCTCTTTTCTTCATCTGGCCTACAGAGCTGTCTGGGGCACAGGCACCACCAGTGGCAACCACTGCCATTCAGTAGCTGACTGTGAGGAACAATGAAGAGTCAAATTCAAAGGTACTTAGTGAAAACTGTTGGCTCTTATCAGCTTGCTCTAACACCCCTCTCTTGGTCCAAATTCTTAGTCTTTTTTAATCCAGTTGGGATGCTCCTTAGTAAGCCTCAACAGGAGAAGAAAGGAAAACCCTAAGAATGATTACAAAGGGAATTTAGACTAGGGGGGTTTACAGCATCCCAGGAACCATGATTAGTAAACACACCAGTTGTAATATCAGTTTTATTATCTTCAGTTGCCCAGGGTCTCCTTTTGAAACGGTATGGAAGAAGCCAGTTTCTCTGGTTATAATTGCTATTTTGATCATGAGTCAGATCCATCATTTTTTAGGGTAATTGTATTCTCCAACTGTGTTCATGCACTCTGTGTTAATCTGAGTGCCTGGTGATTAAAAGCACACTGTGGTCTCCCACCGCTTGGGTGACAAGCCCAGCTCCCTCACTCATAAGATCTGGAACCTGGGACACGTTATTTACACTTCTGGGGGCTTGGGTTTTTTTTTTTTTTTTTTTCATCTTGCAAAGTTTTTTTCATCTCACAGGATGGGCGGAATAGTGGAGGGCAGTAAACATGACAAGGTGCGATGGTATCTGTGTGTGTGTGTGTGTGTGTGTGTGTGTGTGTGTGTGTGTGTGAATGTGTCATGATGAAAGCCATTATTTTATATAGCAACTAAAATGTTGATTTTAAAAAATCAGCACAAGGGGGCTTGAAGGATAGCTCAAAGGCTGAGTGCTTGTGGCTCTTGCCAAAGAGGCTTGCTTTCCAGCACACATACCAGGGAGCGCACAAGTATTTATTTATTTATTTATTATTAGTTATTTTCTTTATTTACACTTCAAATGCTATCCCGAGGGTTCTCTATACCCTCCCCCCGCCCCTGTCCCCCTACCCACCCACTCCCACTTCATGGCCCTGGCGCTCCCCTGTACTGGGGCATATAAAGTTTGCGAGACCAAGGGGCCTCTTCTCCCAATGATGGCTGACTAGACCATCCTCTGCTACATATGCAGCTAGAGACACGAGCTCTGGGGGTACTGGATAGCTCATATTGTTGTTCCACCTATAGGGTTGCAGCCCCTTCAGCTCCTTGGGTACTTTCTCTAGCTCCTCCGTTGGGGGCCCTGTGTTCCATCCAATAGCTGACTAGCGCACAAGTATTATAATTCCAGCTCCATGGGATCTGATACCATCTTCTGGCCTCGCAGGCACCTGAATACAGGCGATACACATAAACTCACATACTCTCACACACACACATACACACACATATACAAGCATACACACAAACACTCATACACACAGGATAAACAAACAAACAAATGACTGGCTAAGTCATTACTGTGCCTGTTTTGCAAGCATAGAGAGCTGATTTCAGATCCCCAGTGCCATGTTCAAAACAAGTAGGCAGCATGGGACTATAACCCCAGTAATGGGAGGACAGGACAGGTAGGCCACTGGAACTCACTGGCCAGTCATCTTAGTGAAATCACTGAGAGAGACCCTGCCTCAAAACAATAATGTGGGAAGTGGTCAAGGGAGAAACTAGATGTTGACCTCTGGCCTCCATACATATGTTCATGCACATGTATGCACATGTATCCATGTGAACACAAGTATACACTGCACACAATATAAATACCTAGGGTAAGGGGAATTGAGTTAGTAAGGGCAGCAAGTTGGAACACAGGAGTCTAGCAGGAGGAGTTGGGGTGCTGCTATGGCTGTGTTCAGTCACACCGGTTCTCTGTCCCAGAAACGCCGAGAGTTCGACTCACTTCAAGTCCCCCAGAATCAAAGCACTCATAACATTCCAACCCACACTTTTAACCACTGCAATGTATTTTAAGAAAATGAGTTTGAAATTCATTCAAATGAATGACAGTCAGTTGTGTTTTCTCTGTTTGGGGAATAATTCTCACTATCGGTCATGTCCTCTCGTTTCTCTCAGCTCCCTGTTGCTCCTCTAGTTCCTCTGCCTTCCCCAGGTGGAGAAGCCACCATCCCAGCAGCAAGTCTACACTTGATCTTAGCCAAAAGGCCAACAAGTGATCCCAGCAGCAAGTCTAAAGGATTTAGAATAGGTCGTTCACAGCACAAAGACACCAGAAGTAGCCAATGTGCTGACCATCACACCATTTCTTTCATTGCCCAGAGACTGCTATGGAAATCCTGTGGAAGGACCTTTTAAGGCCTCCCATACTCTTGGTTCCCACCCCCCTCATCTCTCCCCTGCTGTCCTGCCTCCTCCTTGAGGGATGGTCATCCTTGCCCAGCTCTGCTCCCTCTGTCTCCCACTTTGCTTTGCCTCTGCCTGCCCTCCATGCCCATCCCCCAGAACAGTCTGTCTCCTGCCTCCGCTGCTGCCCCCACCACATGGACCACTTCTTCTCTGTTGGCCCCCACACTGGGATTTAGTCTATTTTTCAGAACAAGATGGTGGACAAGGATGCCAAAACTCACCAAGGGGACTGCTCCCCCCACATAGCTGACTTGACACCAACAAACTCTGGAAAAGTATTACAATGCCATCTATGGCTTTACCATCCACCAAACACCTTGGACACTGAGACACAGTATGACATGAATGCCAAGTGTCAGAAAGACAGGGACAATGAGACAAACAAGAATAATAGCTTCATGTTTTCATTTTCTCAAGTTTTGCCAGGTGGTTTTAATGTCACAACTGTGATTTATTATCTGGTGTTTGATGCCTGAAGAAGAGTTTTTTACCCACAGACAGCATCAACTACTAAAAGTTAACTTTTACTGATTTGTCCTCATTATAATACTTGGAGGATTCTGGACATTCCTGACATATCATGAGATATGTAGTTATTGTGGTTATTGTTTTATTTCCCAACCTAACATCACTTGGGAAAGCATTCTCTCACTTCTGAAACCCCACACTTCTCTTTCATTTCCCCACAATATCAAATCACTCAGAAAACTTGTCCTGAATCCATAAAAACAAATCAAATGTCACTGCCAAGATCTGTCTTCCTGTAAGACTCATCCATCAGTGTGCTCAGTGTGAGAGGGCCCAGCCCTCCGTGGATGGGGCCACCTGAGATGGAGTCCTGACTTCTATAAGAAGGCAGGCTGAGACTTGAAGAGCAAGCCAGTAGGCAGCATTGTTCCCTGGCTCCTGCTTCAGGTCCTTCAGACAGGAAGCTGCAAGGGGAAAGAAATACTTTCCTCCCCAGGTTGATTTTTGTCCTGGTGTTTAATCTCAGCAGTAAACAGTGAAGTAGGACATCGACCGGCTCCTGTGCCTTGTCTTTTCTGATGCCTGCTGCTCCTGCCACTGGTCTTAACGGTGATGTTAGCAACAAGTTCCAAAGTATAATGTTGTCAGACAGAGGCTGAGGGGCAAAACTGTTATTTGAAAAATCACTGTAACTGGCGTATTCTGTGATAATGGTTGTGCTTTTATAATTTAAATTTGTGCATCTTAAAAATAGTCTTTATAGAGGAATGGATATAGAAAAATGTGCTACATTTATACAATGGAGTTATATGCAGCTATTAAAAAACAATGAATTTATAAAATTCTTAGGCAAATGGGTGGATCTGGAGGATATCATCCTAAGTGAGGTAACCCAGTCACAAAAGAACTCACATGATATGCACTCACTGATAAGTGGATATTAGCCCAGAAGCTCAGAATACCCAAGATCCAATTTGCAAAACACATGAAACTCAAGAAGAAGGAAGACCAAAGTGTGGATACTTCTATCCTTCTTAGAAGGGGGAACAAAATAACCATGGAAGGAGTTACAGAGATAAAGTTTGGAGCAGAGATTGAAGGACTGAACATCCAGAGACTGTCCCACCTGGTTACCCATCCCATAAACAACCACCAAACCCAGACACTACTGTGGATGCCAACAAGAACCTGCTGACAGGAGCTTGATATAACTATATCCTGAGAGGCTCTGCCAGTGCCTGACAAATACAGAAGTGGATGCTCACAGTCATCCATTGGACAAAGCACAGGGTCCCCAATGAAGGAGCTAGAGAAAGTACCCAAGGAGCTGAAGGAGTTTACAGCCCCATAGGAAAAACAACAATATGAACTAACCAGTACCCCCCCCCAGAGCTCCCTGGGACTAAACCACCAATCAAAGAAAACACATGGTGGGACTCATGGCTCTAGCTGNATATGTAGCAGAGGATGGCCTAGTTGGTCATCAGTGGGAAGAGAGGCCCTTGGTCCTATGAAGGTTCTATGCCCCTGTATAGGGGAATGCCAGGACCAAGAAGCAGGAGTGGGTAGGTTGGGGAGCAGGGGGAGGGGTGAGGGGATAGGGGGTTTTCGGAAGGAAAACTAAGAAAGGGGATAATGTTTGAAATGTAAATTAAAAATATATAATAAAAAAGAAAAAATAGTCTTTATCATGGTGGTACATGCTTTTAATTCCAGCATTCAGGAGGCAGAGGCATGTGGATCTCTGTGAGTTTGAGGCCAGCCTGGTCTACAGAGTGAGCTCCAAGACAGTCAGATCTACACAGGCAATCCCTGTCTCAAAAAATATATATATAAAATAAATAAATAATATATATCATTAATATTTATGAAGGTTCTATGCCCCAGTATAGGGGAATACTAGGAACAAGAAGCAGGAGTGGGTAGCTTGGGGAGCAGGGGGAGGGGGGAGAGAATAGGGGATATATTATTTATTTAAATAATAAGTAATATTAATCTTTATCTTAGTTAACATTTTATTATAAAATCAGAAATAATGAACCTCCCATGCCACTCAAAGATGCCAACATGTGATCTTTTGGTGGAATGTTAATTGAAAATATATAATTAATATAAAGTGGCCATAATAGGGGATATAATCCAGTATCTGCCCTTATGAAATTTCTCACTCATTCATAAGATCTAAAAATAATCACAGTTAAAAGAACGGTAGTTCCTGTGTTACACTAGCAACAATAAAGAGCAATGGACCTACGTATGGGCCACAGCGCTTCTGCACAGCCAAGAGCCTGAGTTCAATCCTCCAAAACCAGGTGGGAGAAAACAACTGATCCTCGAAACGAGTTCAACTCCACGTGTTTTCCATGGCACATGCAAGCCAGTCACAGAGAAACATACCACATACGTGCGCACGCGCACACACAAACACACACACACACAGAGAGAGAGAGAGAGAGAGAGAGAGAGAGAGAGAGATTTGCACTGAGTGCTGAGAAAACACCCATTTATTTTGAGTTTGTTTATTGGACACGTGACTTTTTAAATAAGGACGACGACCTGGTAGGAAACAGAATAATGCGTGAAAATTCTAAGCATTGTTTCCAGGTCTATGATGTCATTGAGGTCTTAACTCTGGAATTGTCGGGGATTTTCAGAACATTGGTTAAGGTTGTCTTCTCATGAATGCATTGCTACATCCATAATTTGCAGCACAGTCCCAAGCTTATATTTAAGACTGCCAGAACTGATTTCTAGAATCAGTTATATTATAAATTAGAAATTTATAATAGAGATGACTTGAAAACAAAGATGAACTTTAGACGGCTGTACGGAGTTTTAGGGGAAACTGAATTTACATAGTAAGCTTTTTCAAAGAATTAAGAATCTGGAAATACAGTAGACGTTAAGGAAAACTCATTCCCAAAGGTATGTTTTTTAAAATGATAACATTTGAAAAGAATGAATATTGCATGTACTTGACAGAAGTTTAGATGATTCTTGGTTGGTTTATAACAGCTGGTTGTGTATCCAAAGTTAGATACAGGCACAGTGTCTTAGTCAGGGTTTCTATTCCTGGACAAAACATCATGACCAAGAAGCAANTTGGGGAGGAAAGGGTTTATTCAGTTTACACTTCCATACTGCTGTTCATCACAAAGAAAGTCAGGAGTGGAACTCAAGCAGGTCAGAAAGCAGGAGCTGATGCAGAGGCCATGGAGGGATGTTCTTTACAGGCTTGCTTCCCCTGGCTTGCTCAGCCTGCTCTCTTATAGAACCAAGATTACCAGCCCAGGGATGGCACCACCTACAAGGGGACCTCCCCCCTTGATCACTAATTGAGAAAATGCCTTACAGCTGATCTCATGGAGGCATTTCCCCAACTGAAGCTCCTTTCTCTGTGATAACTCCAGCTGTGTCAAGTTGACACAAAGCTAGCCAGTACACACAGTTTGAAGGGAGAATAATTACCTAACAGTAATCCTGTTTTA
The DNA here is from genome assembly GCF_900095145.1 of Mus pahari. Taxonomy (NCBI): domain Eukaryota; kingdom Metazoa; phylum Chordata; class Mammalia; order Rodentia; family Muridae; genus Mus; species Mus pahari. The sequence continues at coordinate 2,943,852 of NC_034609.1, forward strand.
GGGAGGAAAGACACTTGGGTTAAATATGTCCCAGTCCGCATTTCAAGCTTACCGCTTCCTCAGAATGCAAGCTGCCTGTCCCTCCTCCTCCTGTGGCTGCGTATCACTGGCTGCCACGCATCCTCACATACAGTGACTTCTGTGACTGAGCAGATGAACACATGAGTTCATTTTAACATGTCTTGAAAAATCCTGGAAGTTTGGCCATTTATTTATAGCCCTTGGTTTCCAAATTCAAAATAATCTGAAATCAATAAACAGCTCAGAAATGTAACAGGAGCAATTAGACACTGCAGTTTTATTTTATTTGTTTTTTAAGGCTATCTTTTGCCAAATTGAGATTTTTTTCTGTAGTTTGTCCTTATCTATCAAGATAATCTGTGTCTTCATCATCCTTAATATTTGTCATGGTTCTCAATCATATGTAATTGGCCCACAGATGCAACCTTTGACATGGCTTTAATCAAATCTTTGCTCATTATAAATCCTGTTTTATGATAATAATAAAAGACTGAACCGCTTACAGCAACAAACAGTTATTACTTACACAATATAAGGGGGCTCCGCATCAATCAGCAAACTCTGCAGAAGGGACAGTTTAGATAGGGAGTGCGCCTAGTCTGTCCTAGTCTGGACACAGGACATACAGTGTGACATGTGCTGCACGTTAGAGTAGCCACTCCTGGCTTTGGCAAGGACTTCCTTATGACTGCTCACCAGAATTGCACAGAATGAGGGCTATGGAGTTGAAGCTGCTTCTGGTCTTCGCTGGTGTGTGGCACGAAAACACATCCATGGTGGTTCTAATTTCCATTTCTTTACAAGGTATGGGAATGTGGCTTAAAATCTTTATTGCAAAACAGTCTTTCCTATAAACCATTCTTTTGAAAGGAGTGTTCAATTATGTTTCAAACATCTCCTTTGTGTGTGTGTGTGTGTGTGTGTGTGCATGCATATGTGCATGTGTGTGTGTGTGTGTGTGTGTGTGTGTGTGTAGCTGTATGGGTACATATGTGTGCATCTTTACATACATGTGGAGGCCAGGAGTAGAAGTCATGTGTCTTTCTCAATCTCTCACATGGTTCACTGAGGTGTAGTCTCTGCCAGAACCTGGAGCTTGACAATCTGATTGGTCTAGCTAACCAGCCTTTTCTGGGGATGCCTGCCTCCATCTCTAGAATCCTGGGATTTCAGGCAGGCTGTAACTTTTCTCTAAGTGCTGGAAACTCAGACTCCAGGCCTCCTGTTTGCAACACAAGTAGGTTATCCACTGAGCCTTCCCCAGCTGCCCTGTTTATTTGGTTTTATACTTATTTACAGTGTGGCTTTCTTAGTACATAGGAACTGTTGAATGAACAAATCGGGGAGATTAACATTCTTTTTTATCATTTCTTTGGATTTGTGTGTGGAGCTTTTGAGTGTTTCCTACTGATTCCCCAGGTACAGAACAGGCTGGTGTGAGAAGCAGGTTCCTGCTGTGCTGTAGAGCCACAGACTGAACCTGTGGATAACTAGACCTGGGCCTCACACAGCTGTGGAAGTCAAAGATTGGAAAACTGATGAAGAGGAAGAGATAGGAACCCCCAAAGTGCTTTAAGTCCATGAAAAATAGAAGTTCTGCCCTCAATAGTCTCTGTATAGGTCAAATTGGAACCCTCTAAGGGGAACCCTGTGTGTGGATTTTTAGGAGGCTTGGAGGAGATAGGAGATGCTGTTTTGTTGTCCTCAGAGGTGACATGTGACAACTAATGGCATATATGAAGCAATTGCTACTAGCCTTGATGCTTCTGTGCACAAGGCAAATGCTAATGTTTGAACAATAACTTTTAGGGTAGGTAAGGAGGACCACAAAAAAAAAATCTTAAATTTCTAAAATTTGAAATGCTAGAATGAACTTAGCAAAGGCATAGATGTTTAAACAATCTTTTCCTTTGTTTCAGTCATATATCATGATCACATGTTTTAAATGTCGATTCTCCCACATTCTCAGCTAAACAATGGCAGGTGCTTTAATGAAAGCTAAGCAGTGACCCAAAGCAGCAAAGATATGCGTGCAGGCATCCGTTCCCGCTTCTGGCTTTGCATCAAACGCCCTCTTGCTACAAATGAAAACAGAAGTCAGACAAATATATTTCACTGGATAAATACAGTGATGGAATCAGTAAAATTCTGTTGAAATCAGTGGCAGTCAGTTCACTTTTCCTGCTACCTCCACCTACCTCCGCCCTTCCTGTGTTTCAGCTGTCGATCAGCGTAATGACTAAATTAAGTTCAAGATTCAGCCCAACAAGTGGCCCCTGCTCACAGAAAGCAGCCTTTTCTGATAAAAGGCCAGCTTGCCAGCTCATCTTCCTCAGAAATGGGTGTGCCCAGGTGAGGGAGCAAATCTGTGATGTGGGTAAGGTAAGAAATTAGAAAAGTGACTTATTCCCTCTTTCTCGCTAGGGGCAATACAGCAAGGCTTCCGAGTACTTCCAACAAGCTTTCAGCACCGCGATGGAGCTCATGCAAACAGCGCTCATGGATGAAACCAAAGCCCACTATGGGATAGCCAGAGCGCACCAGATGATGCTGACGATGAAGAGTTACATCGAATCTGCCGACTCGAATGGCCTCAACTGCCTGCTGTCCTGGAAGGAGACTAGAACTCAAATAAAGTACGACCCGATTCTGGGTAAGGCTTCGGCTTCCGGAAATGCTTTAGATTTTGTGTCATTCTTAGTGGCTAGGGCATTTGTCGGAAAGGTTTATTCACACACTGGTGACTTGAACTTGCTTGGTAATTTTGTCTTTGTTCACTCATTACCACTTGGAGGTTGGGCATACTCTCCTCTCCTATCATACTGCCGAGGTTAAGAGAAGCATAAAACGGCAGGAGCGGTCTGCCCTACAGACCGATCAGTCCCTTGCTGTTCTCCAGTGTCCCAGTAATCTTAGAAGTCACGCTATGCACCAAACAGTTGTTAGGAATAATTTACAACAAGAAGTAAGGCGTGTACAATCAGCTTATGGTTTTTAATAATATCCAGCCATACAGCACACAGATGAGAGCATCTATATAGAGACACTAGTACATACGATATACTCTACTGATAATACTTAATACTATTTTTATTATCTTGAATTTGGATATTTGGGAAATATTTTACAGCAGTGTCTCTTCATACTGCTTTGTCTTGGGAATAATTATTTTATTATAAACAACCAGGGTGTGCATAGGGATCAGTTTGGAAAGTTAGCATCTTTAGACCTCAGGGATAAAACTCAGGTCCTCAAGCAGAGTGGCCAGCGCCTCTACCCACTGAGCCATCTTGTCTACCCTGAATACCAAACTTAGATTGGGGGTTGGGGGCAAGGGTTTTTCTGTTTGTTTCCACCATAGAATAAAACAGTAAAGTCAGCAGGAAAGACCTTACAAATGTGTGTTAGTAATCCCCAGTTAATGCTGGGGTCTCATGAAATGGGGACAAACTTCCTTCCAAGTCACACGATAAGATGATAACTTGTAAACACTTGGTGTGTGAAGTTCCGTGTCCTCAACTGCCCCAAAATATCCAAAAGTAACCATGAGTTGACCACTTGTAGATGTCAGCTCATAGTCAGGTACTTGGGAGTTCATTCCACACAGCCTTGAGTTACCTACATCTTAAATGTTGACGTCTTCTGCCTGGAATATCAGGAACTCGACCTGGGGAATGGTCCCTGTTAGCTGGCAAAGGTTCAGTCTGCAGAGGATACGCTGAGCAGCTGAGGGTCTCAGGTTTGTCTTGAATAAACTCTCACCATCCTGACGACACTGAAAATAAAATTCTCCCAGGTAGAGGATGGGTGGGTCCTCTGATAGGATCCCGGCCTGTCTGTCAGGGCCTCGTTTTCTGCTTTTGTTCATCCATATACCTCTTAAATCTGTAGCTCTTTAGTAGTTAGTAGTTAGTAGTTAGTTAGTTAGTTAGTTAGTAGTTAATTAGTTAGTTAGTAGTTAGTTAGTTAGTAGTTAGTTAGTTTGTGTGTTTGTTTGTTTGTTTGTTTGAGAGGATATATTTTCTTCTGAAGGACTTGGGAGCAGAAGCTAACTGTGCATTCCCCACTGTAGTTCAGATACTAAATCTCTGCATGGTCTGTGTTGTGGAGGATGTGGCCTTCCTCAGAGTGCTGTAGAAATCCTGTCCGTCTGTGCTTCATCTCACACAGCTCAGAGCTCTGTGCTATGTCCCTGCAGAAGTGAGACATAATCATCGTTCAGACATGTATACACAAGCGCTCGTTGCTCATCCCACAGACACATTTCACGTTGTCAAGGGGAGCTTCTCTGCTTGGAGATAAAACTGATAGGAAATTATTAAACATGCCTTTTGCATATGTGTATTTTAGTTCAGAGTACACTAAAATATGCCTTAAAATTCTTTGAGAATATTCTTCATTTTTATTCTGCCTAAAACTCCTCACTGGCTCTTCACTGGGTTCTGATTTAAGGTCTCTTGATCTTTCTGAGCCCAGTTCATTCCTGACCACTCCCCTACGCACACTCCACCCTACACACTCCACCCTGCACACTCCACCCTGCACACACTCCACCCTACACACTCCACCCTGCATACACTCCACCCTACACACTCCACCCTGCACATACTCCACCCTACACGCACTCCACCCTACACACACTCCATCCTGCGCACACTCCACCCTACACACTCCAACCTGCACACACTCCACCCTGCACACACTCCGCCCTATACACACTCCACCCTACACACACTCCACCCTACACACACTCCACCCTACACACACTCCACCCTGCACACACTCTACCCTGCACACACTCCACCCTATACACTCCACCCTATACACACTCCACCCTACACACTCCACCCTACACACACCCCACCCTGCACACTCCATTCTGTACACTCCATGCTGGGCACACTCCTACTGATCATCTTCCTTCTAGCTCAGTTCAGCCAGGAGAATGTCACTCCAGGTGCAGCCATGTCCTTAGATGAAGATGCCTGAAACCCCTCCCACTTGAACATGTTCTCTTCTCTGGCCTCAACGAATAGCATTTATTTCTCTCCAAGCCATTTCATTTCATTTTGTACTATGACTTTTTTTTTTTTCTCTAACTAACTGCTCAAGTAGGAGCGTGGGTTTTTCAAACACACATTCCAAATTCTTGATACTTTCTAGGAAGGAGGTATGATATTTGACACCTACAAGGTCCCAAGTAACTATTTGAATCAGATAGTATTCAGGGTGCATCCATAAGCCTGACCACACGATGGTCTATACAGCACCATTTAAACACATGTGCAGTGCTTCTTGGGGAAGCCTCAGACACCACAGAATTTGGATTCCCATCCAATTACCACATGAATGAAGGAAGGTGCTCCTTAAACATGATGTTGACAAAATGAAAAAGTACAAAAATATTATTTGGAAATCTGAGCAGCTTTCACATTTTCAACTTTCGCCTTCCTTGTAGGAAGAGGCATCTTTAATCTTGCTATTGAAGGTCCCGTATATTCAGAAAAGAAATCCAGATCAAAGATCTGAAAGATACATTATGAAAGCTGTGCAGCTATTGGCACCTTGGGGACTTCCATCCTCCAAACAAATCATTAGCTCAAAGAACTGCCAATATTCTCTAAAGAGAGAACATGACCCCCTAAGGGAATTGAGCGTGAGAGCCCCAGGTCTGCAGATGAAGTATGATGGTGACTCACCAGAAACCACTGTCATCTCCTGCCTCTCCCAGAACATGGTTGGCGAGAACAGCCTCTTCAAATACCGGGAGAATGATTTCATACAGCCTGTCCTCCCCTTCTGAAATTAAGAATCTCACAAATTTAACAATTGGGGGGGGGTGGAATCAACTTTATTACAACTCAGTAAAGTCACTCAATCCTGAGGCAACTCTAATTATTTGGTTCTTCAAGGCTCAAAAGGCCTACAAAGTTCTACTGAATTCTCCAGAGTATCCTGCACTTCCCATACCTAAGATATCTTCTAAGACAGCAATCAAGCTCTTGCTGTCTTACTCTCTTGCCTCTTGCTTCCTGGTCCTCCCCCTCTTCTCCCCATTGCCTTCCCCCCTCTCCAGGTGGCCGTGGCCGGCCTCTACTTCTCTACTCTCTCCTTCTCTCTGCCTTTCTCTGCCTCTACTGCCCTCTTAACTCCCCTCCCCATGCCCTGAATAAACTGTATTCCATGGTATGTATATATATACATATATATATATATATATATATATGTATATATATATATATATATATATCAAATAAATGTTTGTTTTAGTGGGAAAAGTGATTCATGTTGCAGTCACAGACACTGCAAAGTAGGAACGGAAGCTTTCCTCATTCAGCTTACCAACAGTGCATACCCTGGTGTGCAGCTGGAGCTATTTAAATGCCAGTGTGAGCTACATCACTGATGAGAATCATGTCAGCAACTGGATTTCCATGCACCTTCTCATTGAGACCAAACATAAATTATATCAGAGAAATAAGATTCGAACCCTGAGCGATGAAACACAGAGGACACAAGCTAGTTGGAACGCAAGCACATGGTATTCCATTTGATGTCAGGTCAAGGTTTACATGGATGGAAACATTATCTTCTTGGTTTTATGACTCTTGCAATTTTCTTCAAGAAAAACAAGCAATGCTGTGCCCTGGTCTCTTGGCTCTCACTTCACATTGGCTTCACCTTGCACCCAGATTTGGTATTAAGTCATTTCCTTGTAAGTTTTGTTTGCATTTCTCATTCACGAGCTTACCTCACCCTTTTAAGGAATATGAAAAGGTCACATTCATAACCAAGCCTTCATATGCTACTGTGATTGGATACTTTTTCTATAGTGTAATAACCATAAATAAGAAGAGACCATCATAGAATTATCCAAAAGGGTAGCAAACATGGTTATAGCCTGACACTATTACTGAGGCTGTGGAGCACTCACAAAAAGTGATGTATCATGACTGCCCTCCAGAAGACCCAACCAGCAGCTGAAAGAATCAGATTTTGCACCCAACCAATGGACAGAAGCAGCTGACCACTGTTGTTGAATTAGGGAGTCTGAAAGAAGCTGAGGAGAAGGGAGATCCTGTAGGAGGACCAGCAGTCTCAATGAATCTGGACCCCCGAGATCTCTCAAACACTGGACCACCAAACAGACAGCATACACCAGCTGATATGAGACCCCCCCCAACACACATATAGTAGAGAACTTCTGGGTTCTCTAACTTCAGAGATGATGTACCTAACCCTCAAGAGACTGGAGGCCCCAGGGAGTTTAGAGGTCAGGTGGGGTGGGGGTGAGTATATATATATATATATATATATATATATATATATATATATATGCTCTGGCTGTTGTCACCCCTGATTTTTCTGAATTCCCTCCCAGCCCCTACGGTTCCTGTACCCAACAAGTCCCTTCTCCCCATCTGTGTTCTTTTATTTTGTGATCACTGAGTTTAACCAGGGCAGTCTCTATGATGATGGGTTTTGAACTAACCACTGGAGTCCAGTGGACTTATCAGTGGTTAACTAACTGCAAAGGATCCTCTCCTCCTCCCCAGTCCATCAGTAGACAACAGTTTGGGAAGGAGACGTAGGACCTTCCCAAGCCTGACTGAACCCATCTCACTGTTGACAGGCTGATTACATACAGCCAATGCTCCTATGAAATTGTGGTTGTGTTGTTGGTATCATTCAAGTGGCTAGGATGACACAGCCCCTTTTCCTTATTTCATGTTCTGATGACCTTCCTGCACCCTCTTCTGGCACATTCCCTAATCCTTTGAGGGAGTGGTATGTCTTGTTTAGGGCTAAGCACTCAACCGTCATCTATTCTAAGCACCCTGAGCAGGCAGGCAGTTACACCATTCATTACACAGAGAAGCATCTCTGATTAAGGCCGAGATTAGCACTTGTATATGCTATAAATGTAAATTCTTAGAAGGCTATTTGGTGCAGTGACAAATAAATAATCGTAATCTCCCCTCTAGACTGAAGAACTCATCAACCATGAGTTTTTACCACATTTACATTATCGAGCAAGGATTCCCCACAAGTGGTGGCAAGTCTCATATTGTTATGTCCAGTTCACAAGACTCCAAGAGACTACTAGGGACCCCAACTCTGATGCAAGTACATGAGTCTTTATTCAAGTTTGAGCTTGGGCTACAAACCTTCCTGATGGAACAGGAAGGAGAGTGACCCCCCCCCCCAGCTCTTAGTGAAGGGGGCTTATAAAGGAAAAAATATTTCAAGCAGGGGTTTCTAAGCTTTGGCATTACATGAAAGGATAAAGGAATGTTGGTCTCCTCCCCAGAGCCCAAGGGTGGGGGCCATATCACTTCAAGGACAGCAGACAGTAGCTTTATAGACATTAGCTTTATAGACAGTAGCATTTTCCAAGGACAGCAGCTCAAAATAGAGTTTGGAGGACAAGAAGGAATCTGTCCTGCTCTTTTTTTTTTTTTTTTTTTTCCTTCTTCTTCTTCATTGGCCACATCTCTCTAAGGAAAGTTAACTTAGAATGAAGTCTTAAAAACAAAATAGGTTCATTCTGCTACCTCAGTCCCTTCAATATCTACTCAATGACCACTTAGTTATTCCTGTAACACTCATTATTATTGCTTCAGCCCGCGCACCTTGGTTGACAAGACGGTACTGTGGTTTATAGGATTCACAGCTGACTGGAACTGCTGATGCCTTTTCTTCCAAGGCAGCCTGCGTGGTTAGTGCCTTTCAGCACCGTGAAAGCTGGTCAGCAGCCAACAGGGAGGCTTCCAGTCAGCTCTAGCCTGACCTGTCTTGTAGTCAAGGGGTATGGGACCTTCAGCCAAGGGGCCTTGTCATCTAGTTCTGGTGAGTGAGTAGGAGAGGCGGGCTTTGCTGAGGGGTGACCTCTTGGATTTTCCTTACCAATGCTCATGAGGCGGTCCCCTGCAACTGGCCCTTGGATTTTAATAACCCACGGCTTTTAGGTGAAGATGGATAGGACCCTGATGTCCACTCCCTACATAGGTTTCCATATTGGTTAGCTCTCTCTGACCCAGACATCTTGGGATCCTTTTCAGTGGCTTCCAGTGGGGCAGCCGTCTCTGTGTAGGACAATTTGTAAAGTGTGCATTTATAGTCTGGGGGTCTACGTGTAACTTTTTTAAGGTAAGGACTCTCAAAATACTGTTTTCCTATCATTTGTAACGACAGCGAACAAACTGGATGAGGCAAACTGAGCAAGCAGAGCATTAAAATCCATCCGCATGTGTCCAATGCCCATCAAAGAGGACAAGCAGGACATGCCCTCTTTCTGTTGGCCTTACTTAATCGCATGAATCTGGTTCCCACAGCTTCAGGAAAAACCTTGTGAGTTCAGTGCCTTCTGCCACTTAAACAAAACAAGCATAATGCCAAAATAAGGAATGTCTGGAAAGAAAGAGAAACCAAGACTTAATTGTAGCCAAATTCCAAAGGAAAAAGGAAGCATTTGAGTGTGGATTTTCAACTTTCTCATTCAAATACACATCACCAACCTTCGTCCATTTCCTCTAACACAAGTAACAAGTTCCTTACTAAGGAATAAAGTATTTCTTCAGAAGTAAAAACTCACTTCACTGGGAAATACTAATGTGACTGCTGCTCCCTAGGGTTGGGAGGTGGGTGTTTTGTTGGGTTTTTTCCCCCACTCTGAGAATCTACTTCTCTATTGCTGCCTTGGTTCAATAAAAGAGAATTCTTGATGGCTCAGACAAAAACTATCCCTCTTTTAGATTCCACTCACGGACTCGGTAGCTGTTGGTGCGACCAGGCTTAACTTGGAGCACACAGTGCACCTCTCCTAGGCTCAGGTTTGCTTTTGTTTTGTTTGGGGGTTTGTTGTTTTTGGTAATTTAAGAAACTTATGGACTGTCTTCAGGTGGTTTCAACCATACAAAACCAAGGCTAACACTGGAACAAAAAGTCTGCATTTGACTGTCACCTGGTCATATTTGTTCAGTTGCTGGAGAAATGTTTGTCTCCTCTGTCTAGCCGTGTCCTTTGGCCTGTGGCCATGTCTGACATACTGTGAATGTAGCGGAATCCTTCCTCCACAGGCAGGATTTGGGAGCATGGGGCCTGTCTCCTAGGGACAGGTCACCCATCTTTGGTAAAGCTCTGTTAGTGTTACTTTCTCATTTCAGAATTTCTTCTGAAAAGCAGAAGTAATCCACCATTGCTGCTTGGCTTCTAATTCTTCCCAAACCTTCTGTAGCTGGGAAGTCACCTTTAGAATTATAACCTAATTCCTGAGTTTACTTTTCTTTAAATTTTCTTTAACTAATGTCCTTATATTTTTTAACTTAGCTTTTAATTTTTTACAATATTTTTATTTTTAAATCATAATATAATTACATCATCCACCCCCCTTGGGCATAATCTTTTTAATTTTTGGCATTCGAGTCTGGTGACATCATCTCCCCTTCCCTTTCCTCCTCCAAAGCGTTCCACATCTCCTCCTTGCTCTCTTTCAAATTCGTGGTCTTTTCTCATTAACTGTTATTACGTGTGTGTGTGTGTGTGTGTGTGTGTGTGTGTGTGTGTGTGTGTGTGCATGTGTGTGTGTGTTTCTAAATTCATAAGAACAACCTGTCCAGTCTATATGATGTTATTTGTGTGTATGTTTCGAGGACTGACTGTTTGACATGCTCTTTCCTAGGCAGGACAATTTTATCTCTCAGACAGGAGTGAATGTTCTATAACTTGGACTCTTTGGCATAAACAAGATGTTTTTAATGGCGGTTTCTCTTTTAGCAATTTCTTAACAGTTCTTCAGACGTAACACTGACTTGAATATCAATCCATGGACTTCCATAATAGGAGGAATGTGGAGCCCTTCCTCTTAGCCCCAGTCCATCCTGGACAGCATCAGTGCTTCTGAAATGCATCTTGAAGTTGCTATGAACATACTTGAACTTGAACGTACCTGCTTCCTGAACCCTCAGAAGTACTGTGGTACTGTGTACCACTGTCAAGTCTCCCAGTGACGCTGGGTTGGCTAACTTGAATACTCCCTGAAGACACAGATGTCCAAGTGGCTGAATTAGTTACCCTTTGTCTGAGAGAACTAACAGACCCGTCACTCACTCACCACTGCCCAAAGCTTCACAGTTCATTTTAGTTGAAAGTTTATGTGATGAAACATGAACATAGTATGTTCCTTGGTGATTTGATTGGCAAGAAGCAGAAAAAAACATTACAAGCACTACTTTTTTAATAATTGATAATTACTTACATGGATCCGCTAAGTTTAGACACACAATTATATGACTAATTATGTTGAAAATCCAAGCGGATGCTTAAATAGATGGCCATGCCCTGAGGCTCTCCTATTGTTTCTGCTGTCTCATTTAACCATGCAAATGTTATTAAGCATTCCTGGTTAAAAATCTTCAAGCTCAAGCAAGTGTAATTTCATAGATAATTATACATAATCTTGTCACTTTCTATATCCAACACAGAATCTTTTTTAAACTTTCACTTTCTACTGAGTAGCCTTCTCAGTAAAATGAAATTCATGGACGATAAGGTAAGATAAGCTTATCCTCCGGATTTCCTGTTGATTCTTTTGCAAACCTATTTGAAAAAAAATAAAAATAAAATAAAATAATGCTATGTACAGAAATTAAATATACTTGTGAGTGGAAACCTGAATTCATGAATAAATCAAACTGAAGAGATAACTCAACAATTAGATAGAATTATAATCACACTTAGGGGAACCTAGGTCTGCATAAATATGTATACAGACTTAGAAGCAGAGATATAAGAGAGTGACTCCTAAATGACATTGCAGGTAGCAAATCTTTCTGGTTTGCATATATCAAATCCAAGATTATATAACAGTAAAAAAATCCATAGGAAAAGGTTTTTAACAATGTATATATTTTGGTGGATTATTTATTGACATGGGAAATGCTAAGGAAGTTTTACATTATGGAGCCCTGCCTGGCTCTCTGTCTCTCAGGACTGGGTTCTAGATAGTCCCACATCACTAGGTCCCTGGCTCCCAGCACAAAATGTAGCATGTGCAAAGTGGATATGTTTATCCAGGCTCACAAGAGTTCTGCTGTCTAAGACAGGCTGTGAGCATACCTCCCACCAAGTATGTGTGTATATATATATATATATATATATATATATATATATATAGA
>NC_034609.1:2956541-2961149 GCF_900095145.1 Mus pahari
GGGGGGGGGAGAGAGAGAGAGAGACACACACGGGGCATCTAGTGAATAGTTCTTGTAAACCACAGTGAGTGCTTTGAGTTTTGTTACAGATATGAGAGGAACTCCCCAGAGGTCGGAGGTTACCACACTGGTTCCCTTTTCAAACAGATTGGTTCCACTGCTCTGCAGAAGAGCGGCTGTGACTGGAACACGGAACTGAACCAAACCTTAGACAAACACAGCGTGTGCCACCTGGGAAGCAGTGTGCCATTCCTCTGTCGTGTAGTTCCCTGTCCAGTCTTCTCATGTCAAGTAGGAGATTCCTAACAATGAAAACAAACAGCATTGATGTCAGAAGTGTCCCTGGTGAACCAGGACAATCTGCTGATTTTCTATTGTACACGGGTATTTTACGATGACCTGTGGGAACTCAAACTTCCCATTCACTCTGGGCGGTGTCTCGAGGCAGAATGAAAGGGTTGCTTGTACCAGGGCTCCAAGGCTGGCATAGTCACCGTAAATGAGTGTTCTAGGGCCCTGGGAATTAACAGATACAGGCTTCCAATGAGGTGTGTCTGCCTGCTTCTCCGTTCCTTTCTGCTTACACTTGATTCTTGTATATGAGAACTGTTCTTAAGTTTCTTTACTATGTTAGCTGGTCATACAGTTAATTTTTCCTCATGACTATAAGCCACGGCACTAAAATATGTAAACCCATGTACTAGTTATTAGAACAAGGCTTTCTCATCTCCAAACTCATTCCCTCAGTTCCATGTGTACAGCTCTTTGCATGATGGTGATGTCTTTACACTGTTTCCCTTAAAAGGATAGCACTCCTTAGCAGGTGGGTTCTGTGGGAAGGTGATTGTCGTTCACTGTGAGGTGCAGCAAGGCCTTCTGGCCGATGCCTTTGTTCTCACAGCACCTGCCTCAGATGCTCAAGCATCTCCTCTGTGTCCACTCAGAGCCACTCTGAGTGTGGGGCAGGCTTCCCTGAACACTTGCCACCTCTGCATCCAACCCTGAGCCACTGCCTGCCTGCCGTGTAGTGGGAAGTACCTAACATGATCTGCTTGCTCCTACAGTTTTATCCCACTAAGAAGCTGCTCTGCCCATTTGACTGTGGCTGAATATGATCTGTTTGTCGCTCCACACTTCTGAGTGGTAAAAGACATACCAGGAGCCTGGCCAGCCGCCGGGTTCCACTGTGCTCTATAAGCAGGGTTTCCTTGTCATGACATTTATCCTCTAGATGCACTCTGGACACAACAGGTTCCATGGCTCCTTTAGGAAATGATTTTCCAAATACCAGCGATTCGTGCAGGAAAATTGTCCCCTGTTGATTGTAAAATGAAACACAGAGAAGCCACATTAGAGCCAGTGAGAAGCCTGACTTCCTGAGTTCAATCCCTGGAACCCATAGATTGAAAAGAGACTATTCCTGGGAGTTGTCCTCTGATCTCCACATGTGTGCTGTGGCACGCACATGCAAACACACCGCACACACACAGACACACACACACACATACACTGCACACACTGTACACTAAATAAATATTTGAAAATCCAACATCAGACATCACATGCTTACAAATTAAGGCTCCAGTCCCACTCATTGGATGTTTGTAAAGAATGGGGTTTAATCCCTCATGTTATAAAGTCATTCTGTAAAATGTTGTCCAATTTTATATTTGCTTTACCTGTGGCTGGAACAATGCTGTATACTGCTATATGTGTTCTCCCCATATGGAGATCACTATAGCAAAGCATGTGACAGAGGCACAGTCCTTGTCCCTTGGCCAAAGCAAAATATATGTACGTGAGCAGAAGCATTTCCTTTCTGCTCAGCTTTGAACCACAAAGCGGCTGGCTTTCTCGAGTTTTTCAGGGGCAATACGGGGTTAAGGTGGACTGCATTTCAGGAAGTGTGTTGACTCACTCCACTGCAGCAAAAGGCTGCCTCGTCCCAGCTAATGACTTGTAGGTACTGAATCCTCAGGTCTCTCAGGTGGGTTCAGTCGATCGGTTTCAGCAGGATGATGAAAAGGTTGAGATAAAATAAACTGACAGTTGCTACTCGTGGTAGGCGGCAAGCTGCACCCAGGCAGCTGAGACCCCGGGAGCCCTCTCTCAAACAAAGGCTTCCACAGCAATGAGCAATGAACTCAAAATAAAAAAATAAAAAAATAAATCCAGAACTGAGGGTCGATTGGCAGCTGGTGACCGGCAGGAGGAGGGGAACTAGAAAACACAGCAATTGTTGGCTAATTAGAAGCCATTCCCACCTACTTAATACCAACCCATTAAGCAGGAAACACTCTCCTCTCTCTCTCCCCTGCTACACATGACATTATACTCCGAGCAGTGCCCCACCGGCTGCCTCTGTGCCCACAGATGAACACACTGCCAGTTTAAGAATGCAGTAATTGATTTGGGACATTGCAACTGCAGCTTTCACGGCCCATTTTCAGAAGATACTAATGTGGTCTTGGCAAGGCCCAGATAAAGCAATCAGACCTGCAAACTGACAGCCGTCAAAAACCAGCAGGCACAGGAGAAAACCTCTGTATACTGGACTTATTTGAGCCCAAGCAAACAACTGTGTAAACCAATTTCTCCAGTTTGGTGAATAGGACTCAATATATTTGGCTTAAATATCTTATCTATAGGCTGTCTCTAAATACACACACACACACACACACACACACACACACACATAAAAACAAACAATTTTTAAGACAATGTGAAAATTATAATAGGTGAATGATCAACTATCTCAATATTTTGAGCAGTATTTTGAGTAAAATTCTTTTAGTCCCATTTTTAAGTTTTGGGAGAATAAATTTCAAACAACTCAACTGAACAGCTAAGCTGTGTCTGGACACGGTATGACACCACTCACATGCACAGGTCTTCACATAGTTTTAAAGCTCCTCCTTATGGATAGATAAGCTCGGAGATGCTTACTCGTGCTGTGTCCTAGGTCTTTAGTGGCAAGCACAGTACCTGTCTCCCATTAGTATGCAATTCTCAGTTCTTTGATTTTTTTTTCTTATAAAAGACAGATGTTTTCCTGAGTTTACATATCAGCTTCTATATTTTATGCAGATTTTTCAGATGATTGATAGATTCTTTTGCACTTGTTTTCACTATTTCCAGAAAATAGCTCATAGTACTGGTCAAATGTCTACAGGTATTAGAATAAACAATAGAAGCAAAAGGTTGTTTTTCTCTGGAGATAAATCGATGGACAGAAGAGTTGGGAACCCATAGAATCTCAGATGCTGAAGACCGGGGTCATTGGGGATAGTTGCTATGGGAGGTCCCTGGAGGGCTCGGAGGACGGCTGGCAATGAGAACATTTTGGAAATGAAGCTGGTTAGAGGAGCAGAACACTTTGCTGTGGTTCCATCCATGCCTGCAAAACAAGCGAGGTTGACATAAGTCACTATATTTTTCAGATTTGTGTGTATATGTGCATACATAGATGTCAGTCTTGAGTGTTACAGTGGGTTTTTTTTTTTTTTTTGGTTGGTTGGTTGCTTTGGTTTGGTTTGGTTTAGTGTTGAGACAGTTTGTCACTGGAACTTGGGGCTTGTCATTGGACAACAGATACCATCCCATATCTACCTACCCAGCACAGTAATTACAAGTGCGTGCCACCATGCCCAAGCTTTTCCATTATGCAGAGGTCCTCATGCTTGTATGGCAAAGCTATACTGCTTGGGCCATCTCCCTGGTCCCTCTATCTCGTGGTTCCCAGCCTTCCTAGCACTGTGGCCCTTTAATACACTTCCTCATATGGGGACTCCCAGCCATAAAACTGTTTCCTTTGCTACTTCATAACTGTAATTTTACTACTGTTACAAATCATAATGTAGTATCTGCATTTTCCATGGTCTTAGACAACCACTATGGATGGGTCGTTTGACCTCTAAAGGGGTCGTGGTCCACAGATTGAGAAACATTGCTCTAAGTGTTTAACTAGTGGGAGCGGAATGGATTTGGTTCTACAAATTGACTTGGTATTCATTTAAATCACATACTTCAAACATAGGCTCATTATGTAGAGCATTGCCTGGCAGTTCCATGCTTTCCTAGGGAAACAGATCACAAGCCCTTCTGCATTCATTACACCTCACACATACCTGCAGTGCAGCTCATAGACACAGCAGAGCAGAGGGGTAGCGGGGAGCCATCTTGCTTTAACACCATGACCTGGTGTCTTCTCAGCTAATCTTAAACAGCAGTAAGGCTTGAAAGCAACTCACGAAAAATCTCTCCTTGTATCCCAAATAGTTTGTTATCCTCAAAAGTATGTGAGAGGTATATATGTGTACACATGCATCTGTGGAGGTACATATGTGCACACACACATTTGTTCTTTAATAATGATGTTGGAAAGTGTGATTTTCTCAGTTATACCCATTTAGTGACCTTCAGTGAAGTGCTTCAACTCTGACTTTAGATTTGTCATTAAAAAAAAAAAAGTAGGGGGCTGGTGAGATGGCTCAGCGGGTAAGAGCACCCTATTGCTCTTCCGAAGGTCCTGAGTTCAAATCCCAGCAACCACATGGTGGCTCACAACCATCCGTAATGAGATCTGACTCCCTCTTCTGGAGTGTCTGA
>NC_034609.1:2961154-2977336 GCF_900095145.1 Mus pahari
AAAAAAAAAAAAAAGTACTGCTAGTACGTGAAATTAAATGGTAATGATTTTATTATTTGACCACATTTTTGGTTTTGAAACAGACAGCTCAAAAGATAAACAAAAATCACTGGAAATGATTTTGAGAACATAATAAAGAAGTTTGATCATTTGGAAAACACATTAGCAAAGGTCAGACTGTGGGAAAGGAAGGCTCTCTAATGACCCAATAACGTGTCCAGAGAGACATTGAGCAAAGGGGACTTCAACAGCTGCTCTCCGTCTCTAGGATGTGGCAGAGGCACAAGACTGGCAATTACAGCACAACAGGCTCTTGGTTTTTTTTTTTCTTCTTTTTTAGATCTCTTGTTTATTAGAGTGTAGAAATCCCTCGCTGTCCAGCCGTCAGATGCTAGTGGCTTCAACCAGCTTCAGCCAGTTTCAACCAGCCCCACCTGTTCTTGCTGTCTTTCATAGATGTATATATTTGCCCCACAATGAGTTGTAAAGTCAGTAAGCGACTGAAAATAATAGTGTCTCTCCTTGCTTTCTTTATTGTCCCATCTGCCCATCCAAGCATATAGAATTCTTGACCCATCCCTTACAAAACTCAGTGGCCTCGTGTTGCATCACACAGGTTTTCTATCGATGTCTCTTACTCAACCACATGGAAAAAATTTAATTTAGTTCATCTGCTTAAGGGAAAAATATAAGGAAACACTCATGTAGAACTCTAGTAATACAAAAGGCCCTGATTTCTAATCTACCTTTCATTGGAAAGACGGAAGAACCAACTTGGCAAGGAAGAGGTGGTTCTAGTGCCCTTGTCTGCTGACCCAGCTCCCTCCTGAGAACCCACTCTTTTGTTGTTGTTGTTGTTGTTGTTGTTGTTTGTTGTTTGCTTGTTTTTGTTGTTGTTCTTTGTTTTTTGTTTGTTTGGTTTGGTTTTGGTTTTTGGTTTTTCAAGACAGGGTTTCTCTGTGTAGCCCTGGCTGTCTGGGAACTCACTCTGTAGACCAGGCTGGCCTCAAACTCAGAAATCCACCTGCCTCTGCCTCCCAAGTGCTGGGATTAAAGACGTGCGCCGCCACTGCCCAGTGAGAACCCACTCTTAACACCAGCTTGAGAGTTGGGATTTCAACTTTGTGTCTGAAGACAGGGACATTGATGCCATAGCTCTTGCAAAGGACGGGTAGATGACTGGGTCCGGGCTCAAAGGCACTTCAGAAGCACATCCACAACCTCCCCCAAAACAGCTGCCATTTCCTTGTTCTGATGTTAGTACTTACTAAGATAAATTTAAGTTACTGAAAATGTTTACCATCTGTCTTCTCAAAAGATGCTGGAAAATAATGGGAGATGATATTACTGTGTGTTATCTTTGTATATATGATGTAGTTTAATACAGTGTTCCTCTATTATATAGCAAATGGTACAGTAAATATAGGACTTACATAGTATATGGTGTCATGTATTTATATTGAATATCTGTTTATATACTGTGCCATGTTATGCCATACTATAACTGAGGTTTCTGCCCTTTCTCACTGGAGAAAACTGACTTAAGCGCCTGTGTTAGTGGCTGAATCTCTTAACTTCAAGTCTTGAGGAAGTTTAAGGTTATACATCATAAGTTGCAAGTTATATGCATTGTATAAAGATAAAGACCAAAGTTAATCGCTTTCTGAATTTTTCACTTATCTGTGGTCCCATCTTTCTCTTTTTCTCTTAAAAAAAAATGAAGGAATTTGTTAAACTTGCCAGGTTATAGCCTAAGACATGGTACTATTTTTGTGAGTGTAGAGGACAAATATCACAGGCTCCTACGTTAATAAAACTACGAGTGCACTTCTTTCCCTGCCTGGCGTCCCTAGATGAGCTTCATCTGAGCTTCAGAGTCTGGCACTTTTCAGAAATCCAACCAGGAAGAAAGATTCAAACATCAAATCCTTATACTCGGGGATGTTCCATGGATCTGCCCAACTTGGGAACACATGCTAGGGCGCTTGTGTCAAAATACAGTGTAAAGACTGTACTCTCTGCATAAAGATACCATAGAAAGGAGAAACGTAAGAAAGAGAAATATTATCAAGGAAAAGGAGGAAAGGTAGGGACAGAGAAGCATCTCCCATGTACGTTGAGTACATCTCCCATGTACTCTCCACAATCGGCTCATAGAATAAACGTAGTTAGACATGTAGCACACTATCATCCCATGAGGCTCATGGGTAGAGGTGCTGTGCCCGACCAAGATGCTGTCACTGCCTGGCCCACGTCTCCACAGTGTGTGCAGCCTCCTGAGTGAGTGGCGCTGTCCTGGATGTGCTCGCTCGCTTGCTCACTCGCCTGCTGGCCTTGAGTTTTGCCTGTGGCTTTTGTTTCATATTTTGTTCTCTGAAAATTAAAACTCAAGGTTTTCCCTTCACTGCTGGAATCTTTATCGAGTTCACTTTTACCCCCAAATCTACTTTCTGTGAGTCTTAGAGAGTTCTTTAAGCGGTCTCCGCATGCATAAAATGACTTTTGCAGCATTTCCTGGCACACAGCTGCGTAGATTTCATTTCCTCAAGATACCAAAGGTAAAACATTTCCAAGCGCTGCTGTGACAAAATTTCATTTTCTGGTAGTCCTACACTACAGGTGAATAAGTTGAGCTAATGCAGTATTGGAATAGCATGCTTCTGACTTCACCTGTAATGAAGTTCTACCAAACCCCAAATATAGAGAGTTTGTCTTATATAGTGCTCACTTGTATTGAATAAATCTTTCATGTCACAGTCCACACATTAATTTTATTCTACCAGATTGGCACATGCAATTCAGGATTTTAATCTTAAGCTTCAAATCTATTTTTCCAACCATCGCATGTTTTTGGAGTACAAGGCTAGGCTATATATTTTATTGTGGTTTCCAAATCTTGACTTTGGAAGTCTTTTTAAAAAGGAACTTTCAGTGACTAACTTAATTTTCTTATGTGTATGCTTGATTCTCCAGTTAGCTTCACTTCCAGATGAGGTTACCAAACTATTCATATTGTCTGCATGCCTTGCCTGGGGTGGGGCCAAGCCCTATACTGCTACCGTGTCTGAGCTAGCAGTTCTGGTCACACACGGTTTTCAGTTTTGATTCTGTCGCACTTTCTTCTGGAGTTATAGTGGCAGGTGTATTTCCGAACAAAGTTGCTAGGGCATTTTGATGCTTATGAGACACTCACAAATTCACAAACTCCGATCAGTTGGGTAGGAAACAAGAAGTTATCTATAGGGCGATGCAAAGCCACGGATTCTAAGGATTCTAATCGTAATCTCACCTTGGCCATCTGATTTTCATTTCCTGATCCTAGTAACTGGGTGGACTTGGAGGAAGCCTGACAAAGACTCGGCTCCTGAGTGTGCTTCAGTTCAGGGCGATGGGACAGTTAGGAAGAGTGGTGTGGAGGCCCTAGTTAGAGCGAGGAGAGTGACCTCCGAGGAAGTTAGCATGTTTCTCTTAGGCCACAGTTAGTTCCATGAAGAGTGAGCTCCCATTTAAAAAAAAAAAAAAAAAAAAAAAAAAGCAAACTTGGCTGCTGTGTCTCCGGCTTCCTGTCTCACTGGGACATCTTTCCCTCTCACGCATGTTCCCACTGAGACACCATTTGCCATGACCTGATGCAGCCCAGATGGGTCCTTATCAGAAGCTAGACCACTACAATCCCAAAATATTATTTCTGATAAAGAACCCAGCCTCTGGTAACTTTTAATTATTTCTTTTATTTTTGGAGATTCTAATATAACTAATTATACCATTTCCCCCTTCCCTTTCCTCCCTCCAACCCTTCTCACCTGTCCCTCCTTCCTCTCTTTCAAAGTCAAAGTCTCTTTTTTCATTAATTGTTGTTATACATACATATATTCCTAAATGTGCAAATCCAAGTCGTTCAGTCTTAGAATCTTACTTCCATATGTGTTCTCAGAGCTGGCCAGTTGCTACTGGATAACCATTTGGTGTGCTCTTCCCTGGGGAGGACGGTTTCTCCTGCTCTCAGTGTTCCTTAGCTACCTGTGGTTCATTACATATGGTTGATTGACCATTATAGCAACAGAAAACACACTAATAGAGAAACACACAAACAAGTAAGTATGAGAATCTCAGAAGTATGATAATTTATATACATGTTAAGTAAATATTTTTCTGCAAGTTTAAGAGATAACTCCTCAAAAAGGCAAACAGAAAGTGCTGCTCTGCAGTTTGTGTCTGTGAAGTGTCTTAGCCATTCAAGGTGTAACGGAAAACATGAAGGTCCTTGTAACACACATGCACACACAAGCACTACATGAAACTCAGAAAGTGCTGTTCACTTGCTCACACTCTGTCCTGGAGATAAACAGCCTGGTGCATTGCCCCATCCTCCAGGACTCCTCTCCAGCACTGTTGTCCTCCCTGAAGCCCTGGGAAAGGGATTCCACAATGCCCAGCTTGGGGAGAAACATAGGTTTTAGCGGATGTGAAAAACATATGGGAATTTTGTAATTCTAAAACTACCCTTTTCACAACTGTTTAAATTTAATTGAAATATTTGCAAAGATGTACCACAAACTGTAACGCCACACTTGTTTCAAGTAGGGGGTGTTTAGAAGACAGTAGATAACTGTGTTTTTAAACAGTATTTTCCTTTTATCTTCTTTACTGAAAATTGATATATTTTTATCTTACTTAAATGGTCTTTGCTTTCTTTTAGGGCTAAAAATTTTTGTTAGAATTGTGTGTACTATCTCTGACGCTTCACAAGGACATAAAAATATGCATAATAGTTTCAAATTGTAAAACATTCCAATTTTTGAGAATCTGCACGGGTCTAGAATCCCAAATAGCTATAAATGTCATTACTAAGTCCAGGTGAGGGTGAAATATAACATTTTATCAGCCAAAAAGATTGTTTGAATTTAAGATCCACTCTCTAGCTCTAGCCATCTAGTTTAAAGGCAGTAGAAATAGCAGGTGGTTCCGGTCTACATGAAAACCTATAAATTCAGTCTGATTTTTGACTAGCTTCCAGGTTAGTCTTCCATTAAGTAGAGATTCAGAACCAATGTAATGGAAGTAAAATGAGCCCTTGGCAGCCTCCCCATAGCTGGGAGCCAGCGATCATGGCATGAACGAAGTGATGGCCACACTCAGCCACACGGGGCCTAATCTCCCTAATTAGACCCTGATCTAAGCCCCCAGACTACAGCAGCCCACTGTGACGAAGATGAAGCAGGTAGTCTAGTCATCTACTATTATTTAAAAATCATCTAGGCAACTGGCTAAATATTAAAACCAGCTCTGAGACTTTAAGCAATGGAGCCACTCTAAAAGGATGCCTTTTACCTTGCTTGAATTCAGCTAAGAATATACTTCGAACGCTGTCTGTATGCTTAGGCAAATGTCTTTTATGTTCTCAAGCTATACCTAAACATTAGGAAAATGATTCAGAAAAATTTGGAAATTAGTTGGAAGGAAGCACGGTGCAGAGGAAAGAGCACAAACTGTAACTAGATAGTAATAGCCCCTGAAAGTGCCAAAATGAATTATTACCAAGTCCTTTTCTAAACTGTTCACACAATAATTGTGAAACTGTATGTTCTTTTCATTTTTGTATACTACCTTTAAACTAACTCTCAGCAAGCTGTAGTGGGACCAAGCTACTCCCTCACGGTACAGAGCAGTTGCCCACGAGAAAGTCTGAAACAGCGGTTCTAAATGCTTCTGAGCGGTACTCAGTTTCCCATCACTTCTGAAAATGAACTCAGCACATATAGTTCATTGTCTCCCAGATGTAGAAATATATAGTAGCTGCTTGGGTTTCTTTGTTTTGCTTTATGGTTCCGGGGATGAACACAGGACCTTGCACATGCTAAGCAGGCGTTCAGCCACAGAGTGCCGCCTCCACCTTGGGAGCTGCTGTTTGGCGTACCTGCACGTGCGGATTCTTCTTCGCTGCAGTCTGTCAGAACAGAATTGGGCCAAGCCCTGAGTATAAAGTGGAAAGGAGACATTTCAGCTTAATTCCTACCAAAAGGAAAATAAATAGAAAAAAAAAAAAAGGTTAAACAGCATACTGAAATTGCCCCTCTGAAAATTTGGCTGGTCACAAAAATTTGGTTGGTGACACCAACGTAGTGTGGGGTAGAGAAGAACAGAGAGATTTGAGACATGTTTGTGTTCAGGACCAAGACTTTTTGATGGATCACGTTCAAGATGGGGTGGGGTATACTTTATTTATGCATAGTACTGGAATCCATGATACTTTATGAAACAAGCCTGAGAGAGAACACCTATAACAGAAAGATACATGGTGTTCTGCATTGTGTTTCTGAGGAGGCCGCAATGGAGACGGGCAGGAGAGCATGGTGGCACACCATGGAAACCATTGCCACCAGGCAGCATTTTATTCCCACTGAAATATGGTGAATGTTTTCAAAAACTTCTAAAATGCAGAGCTTCACTGGGAAATACCCAGAGTCCTAAACCACAGTGTGTCTGCATGCTTGCAAGACAGCAAAGAAGTCAGAGGAAAGGTCCCAGAGTTGCTGGCTGGTGGTTTGCAAAAGAGCTAACAGAGAAGAGACTCATGGGTGAAGAGTCCCTGTTGAGGCGTGACAGATGGGACGCAGCTGGGAGACGCGGTGTTGGCTTTAGGCTTGATGATGGACACGGACCCCTTCATACAGAAATGCCGGCACAGGTAAGCTAGGTGACCTGACTTACTGGAAGTGTCTCAGAGTCATCTTGTAAATGCTTGAGTTACTGCAGTGCAGTAGGGAAATCATCACCTTAGAGATCGGAGAAACAGAAAGGGTGCGTAGTGTAGTCTGTTTTCTGCTACTCCGCCAAGCGCTTGAAACAATCATCATACGAAGAGAAAAGCATTGTTTGTGCTCACAGTTCTGAAGGCTCCATCCACGATCGATCGATCGGGCAGATGTGCTGCTGTTAGGGCCCAGCCAGGTATGAAGGGTGGGGGAGGGGAGCACAGTGTGGCAGGAGCTCGAGGTAGGAAAACATTCATCTCATGGCCAGGAAGCAGAGAGGAAGGGTCCAGAATCCTACGATCTCCTTAACGAAGAGACAGACAGCCTAAATCAGCCAAGGATTTCCCCCTTTAGATGACATGCAAGGTCCAAACTGTGGCAGACACACAATCTTCTTCTAGAATGAAAGGGGGTGTGTGCTGGGTTAGTAGATGGCTGTTCCAAAGTCAAGATAGTGACTTGAGATAGTGTCCATTGATTGAAGAAAGATCGGTCACCATGCTGTGGCTCCTCTCTATCAAGTGAAGATATCCAGACCAAAGTAGGCTTGGGTTTACTAAGTTAATATTCAAAAACCAAAAGAATGAATTAAGAGCTCATACCAAAGAGAAAATAATATGATAAACAGTGAAATATAGAAGGAATTTTAATAAAACCGTCACAGATATGCTAAACGTCTGATGGGATCCAGTTAAATGGAAAGCTGATAAAGCGAAAAAGCAAGCCTTTAAAAATGTGAATGGGCAAAGGGAGAGATGCCAGACGAAGTTATCGTCAAAGAGAGGGAACACACACTGCAAGGTTGAGAGGACTCTGTGATTAAGATCACTTCCTGCTTTTGCAGAGAACTCAGGTTTAGTTTCCAACACCTATATGGCAGCTCACAACCATCCTTAAGTCCAGCTCTAAGGAATCTAACAGATTCTTCTAGCTCTGTGGACTCCAGGCACACACATGTTGCACATATATACATACAAATACATACATATGTACATACATACAAATACATATGTACATACATACATACATACATATGGGCAAAATGCAGCTACAAATAAAAATAGATCTTTTTAAAAAACAAAAATACCTGTGATACAAAACTTGGAGAGCTACATCACAAGAAAATAGGAGAGAAACAACACCCAATAGCCCAGTGGTTAAGAATGAGAAGGGCCAAGACATGAGGTTCACAGCACAAAGAAAAGAAAAGAAAATCCACAATTTGGAAACCTCAGAGTAAAACTGCAGAACTTCAAAGAGAGCAAAGATCTGAATAGCAGCCAGAAGGCGAAGGCTACTAGACACGACAAGATGATGCACTATCTGATGACAGTAATGGAAGTCAGGACATGGACCTTGCTCTAGCAAGAGAAGTCACCATCAACCCAGAATGATAAACACAGAAAACCTTAAGACCATGGGCAGGATAAAGACATTTGTAGAAAAACAAGCTGGCTCACTGTGTGAACCTCACTGAAGTAGATTCTAAAATGCTTACTGGGGGACAAAGGAATCATGGAGGATAGGTCTAAGATGAAATTAGGGGTGGGGAGAAAAAGGAAAAGCCGAATCTAAAGTAAATCTGGATGGTCACTGAATGCTCCCATACAAAGAAGCTGTGAAATCTAACCTGATGGGCTTTTTAAAACGGTGGAGACGGGTTTGTTTACGCAGTAACAGGAGGTCAGCCCTGAGGTCATATGCGTTCCAGGAACACTGCACAGGCTGAGCAGCTTGTGTTTACACAGAGCGCAGAAGTCCCACTGGCATATTATTATAAAGTTTGGTAAAATTTTAGATATGTCAAGGTCACTTAGAAATTTCAAAGGCACCACATGTAGGAAGAGAGAGAGTGCCAAGATCAGATACAACAAAAGAAATCCATCTTTTCGTGCGTGTGTGTGTGTGTGTGTGTGTGTGTGTGTGTGTGTGTGAACAATATTTTTAAAGGCCATGGATTTGAGAGAGAGGGGTTGGGAGAGAAAACGGAAGGAGGGAAAGGATGCAGTTATAGTATATATAAAACAGTAGGGACCTTCTAGGTCAGTGGTTCTCAACTTGTGGATCACAAACCCTTTGGGGGTCAAATTTTCATGCGGGTTGACTAAGACAGTTGGAAAACACAGATATTTACATTACAATCATAACAGTAACAAAATTACAGATATGAAGGAGCAACAAAAATAGTCTCAGGGTTGGGGTTGCCACATCATGAAGAACTGTATTTGTTACACTGTGTCTGCTGTGGGCCACAAGGAAAGGGGCCAGAAAACACCAGCTGGCTCCCGAAACAAAAAAATCTTTTGTTGTTCCCACCACATACACAGAGTGGCTGATGGATCCTGACACCAGACAAGAACTCTGGAACCTTGTTTCTTCTGGCAGCCCTGAGTAAGGGCTGAAGCAGGGTTTGTAACCACAAAACCCCTAAGCCTCTGGGCCAAGTTACAGTTATAATGTTTCACCAATCAGAACTTGGGGATTAGGGACTTTCTCCAGGGTTCCATCATTGTCAACTGACATTGAAGGTGTTTTTGCCCAACCAATCAAATTCATTTGCTCTTTCTGTTCTTCGGTACAGTCATTATGTTTTGCATAACTATCAGTGTTAAGAGAGGAGGTTGGTAAGCATAGGTAAAGCAGAGTCTGAAGTCAAAATGGCAGTGCTTAAGACAAGTTCCTTTTATCTTCTCCCAGTGGCAGTAAAGGGTTGCAGCATTAGGAAGGTTGAGAGCCACAGGTCTCTGTGATAATAACATAAAACTGACAACCAAAGTCCGTGTGTTTCTTAATCAAGAAAGCTTTGCTCTCTGCTGTTAGGCATATTCACATAATGTGCCTGTAAGGCCTGTTCCCTCATCCAAGATTATGATTAGTCTATTTAATCAATGGTTCCTGTCCTTATTAGGGTATCAACAAATCAGGGCTCCATGTACTAATTGGACATAATAACAGATAAGACTTTAGCACTAATACAAAGTAATGACTAAGATTTGTGGAGCCCTTGCAACGCCAGGCTCAGCCGGATGCTTGGCAATTTGCAGGCGTCATTGTCTCTTCCTACAAAGACATGGTGCTGCTCTTCTCCAATGTACAGGGTTTGGATGTACTTAGCGGCTAAGCACAACTTCTGCACACTGCTTCTACCTTACAATCTAAAGAACCAAGGCTCAGCCACATGAGGCCGTGTACTGGTGTCTGAGCAGGTATCTGGCCCTAAACTAATTTGTAAATCTATTCTTAGAACTACCATTTAGGCCCTACTTGATCCTTATTCCCAAATGTTCTAACTAGAGACTATGCTTTTACAAGACTATTTAACTTGGAACAAACTGAAGTTTAGGATTGAACTGAATGTGTTTCTGGGAAGCCATACAGGATCCAATGAAATCAAAGAAATTACAGGCCCACTCAAGAAAGTAAGTTCTTCCATCTGAAAGAGCCCCTGGAGATAGATCGTTTGCCCATCAAGGTCTCCATGGAGTCCTGGTGCTAAGGAAGAGTGGTCTGATACGCAGCATGAGCTCTGCCTGTCTGAGTCCAGGAGCCTTTTTGAAACATAGACTCTCAGGTTTCTCAGGATCTGCTGACCACAGTCTGCTTTTGAACAAGATCCCTGGGTCCTCTGCCCTGGCTGCACTTTTAAACCCTCAACAACTCCTGGATGCAAGAGCATGACTATTGAGGACAGTAATATAGTGGATACATTTTTGAAGCTAGAAGAAAGAAATCTGAATGCTTTCATTACAAACAAAAGGCACATGTTGGAGGAAACAGGTGTTTACCCTAACTCGAATATTATATAATCTG
Source organism: Mus pahari (assembly GCF_900095145.1). Taxonomy (NCBI): domain Eukaryota; kingdom Metazoa; phylum Chordata; class Mammalia; order Rodentia; family Muridae; genus Mus; species Mus pahari. The sequence continues at coordinate 2,971,720 of NC_034609.1, forward strand.
TGCATGTGTCAAAAATATCAGGGGTGCCCTATAACTTTATGTTAAAAAAAAAAAAAAAAAAAGATGTAGAGACGTCACACCAAGGCATCTGGGCTTCAAACTGAGTGGCATTTCAACAATGCCACTCAGCTTCGCCTAGTGAGTCAGGGAGGGAACCAGAGGTGAGCCCTTTCCCTAGTGCCCATACTGACTTAACCAATCAGTTCATTGCTCTAGAGCTACCTTGTAACTCCTCAATAGAAACACTGTGCTGTGCTGCCTGCTCCTAAGGACCTGTATAAACATACCAAAAGCTCTGCAAACTATGAAACACAACCACAAAATATTATTTTTGATACACATAGCCACCCATGTAATCTCTAAATTCACCATTTAAACATCAACATTGCCTGACTTTAAATGGCATAAAATGTGTAGTGTCATGTTGCCCAGAAAATCGGAAATCATGAAGACAACCAAAGACATGCAAACTCTTTTAACTATGTAAGTACCAGCAGAGTGATGTCAGAACTAAACCCAGTTCCCATACGCTGCCATACAGCATTGATCTTTATCCCAATGCCACTGAGTGTCGCTAAGAGGATAATTGGATCTGGGCAGCCCATGAAGCTGCCCAATACACTCACCCAGGACTGCTTAAAACACAGTAGGAATGAGGCTTTCTTTTGGCTTTGGTATATATATAATGTATCTTTGAATATACAGCTTTCTTCTGGGGCTATGAGAAATAGATGCTTTGTCTCTGTTTTAATATCTGAATGTCGTATTTGGCCAATGGCTGGCCCTCTGTCACCTTTCCTATATCTTTTATAGAGATACTATAGTCACATTCTATAATTACTAGAGAAATCTTCATTTTAAGTAATGGAAATCTGGAAAAATCTGAAAGCATGATTTAAAAGCATGCTTCATTATTTTATCTGGTAGAATCTAATTTTTTTGTGTATAAGTAGGCGCCTACCTTAAAGGAAGGTTAAAACTACTCACAGCCACTATAGCACCTATGACTTCACATCTTGCTCAGGGTATGCATCACCAGCATTAACACTGAAATTTTACTCAAAACTCTGAGACTTTAGGAAAATACATGGTTTGAAGAAAATAAAGACTAGGGATGGAGAGCAGGGGCTGGAAGCAGCATTTTGTGGCTGAAAGTTGTAGTTAATAGGTTAATTTCTGTTTATTGAATAAGAGGGCCCAATGCTGATTGATATAGTAATTTCAGGGTTTGCTATGGCAAATATTTAGCTCATTATCAGTTTAATAGCATTTTGCGGAACAAGCCTTTTCTTGACATCTAGAAAACACTATTAAATTCCCTGCATAGATACATTGTTATGACATGCAATAACTACTTGGATATAAAGGGGATTAATAATGTAAAAGGTGTTAACAAATTAGGGCCATCATTAAAAATAGACTTTGAACCATTTTGTAGCAAAATCAGATTGAGGTAATGCTCTGCCCTTATGATAAAGAATTACTGCATTAATCCTGCAAAGTGAACTTATTACTCCTATTCGTCTCCAAAACCCTGGAGCATTAAAACCAGGAAGAGTGAAATGATCAGTATATTTTTTTTTTCAGACACACCAGCTCAAATATTTCCATCACAATTTCATAGCTCGGCCAGCCTAGTTGTGTTAAGGAAGGGGGGCAGTTAGTTTGAAACATCTTTCCCTTTAACTCTGCCCTTAGCCTGGTATCTAATTCTGAGCTGCATCTTATCCAACTGTTTATAATAATAAATAGAGGGTAGTACTTAAACATGGGCAATGTCTATATGGGCTGCATGGCTTGATCTTGCTTCACATCTGACTTTTTAATCCAGTTTAATCCATGAGTATGTTTGTGTCTCCATACTGGTGACCCTATGAAAGCTCAAGCTAACTCGGCTGCTGGGATGGTTGAATGTTGATACCATTTCCCCTTCGTATATCCATCCCCAAACTGAGCACTGTGAGACAGCACAGTTCCTCAGGAGGCGCTGCTGTGTCAACACGACACTGCCAGTTTAAATGCTCACAGTCAAATCCTCAATTTTCTTCTTTGCTTCTTTCTTGACACATCATAAAACACTTTTGAAATTCTATCAGGTTTCTCTAGTAACTACAAATTCCATGTACACCTGATACAAAATGATTAAAAAAAAAAAAAAAAAGGAAATTGACATTAAACCCCGCAAGGATGGTGTTTATGCGTTCATTGAGTCCTAGCATCTTAAAACTGTGATGTGTCCAAGGTGTTACCTTGCCAACACTTCCATTTTAAAGGCAAAGAAACTGAGACCTGAGCAAGTTAAATAGCTTGCCTTCAGCACACTTATCTGTGAATGGCAGGAAGCATCTCTCCATTGCTGTTTTAGTGGTATCACTCTCCCGGTAGGAAATTCTTGTATTTCTCAGTGTTCCCTCTGCATCATACTGACTACATCAGTCAATGAATACTGGACTTAGCAGTAGCTGATTTTGACCTTGAGTCTCAAGTTATGTATGCATCCTTGAGAAAACCATCATTTGACTGCTTATTCCCACCCCTCACTCATAAAGTGTAGGCAGTGGGGTCCTACTTTGCATGTGCTGTGTGGATTAACCAAGATTTCACTGTGTAAACTACAGCTCTTTATATAAATGTGGGTTGTGATTAAGAAGGGGTATCTCCTTCCACTAAATTAAGGCATTTTATTGTCTGAGAGGTGAATTATTAGTGAGCAGTCATATTTACCAGGCCTGAAGCAATGGGACAAAGTGTTCAGTTTTCATTTGGGTAAGAAGAAAGATGAGGAATTGGCCATCAGAACAGAACGACTAAGGATCCAGGGCAGTTGTCAAAACAGAACTAAGAACATGAAGGGTGGGGAAGCTCTCTTTCTCAGTGAGAGAGTGAAGGTTTGGAAGTGGTTTTTTTTTTTTTTTTTTNAANNTTTNTTTTNTTTNTTTATGTAAGTACACTGTAGCTGTCTTCAGACACTCCAGAAGGGGGCGTCAGATCTTGTTACAGATGGTTGTGAGCCACCATGTGGTTGCTGGGATTTGAACTCAGGACCTTCTGAAGAGCAGTCGGGTGCTCTTACTCCCTGAGCCATCTCACCAGCCCGTAGGTTTGGAAGTGTTAAGTAATCTCCCCTGGAGTGTCCCAGCCAGAGGGTGATAGGACACAAGACACACCCCTTCATGAAGCCAGAGAGAGGCTCTATAGGCAAAGTGCTTTTCCGCACGTGTAAAACCTGAGTTCAGATCCCCAGGACCCAAATAAGATGCTGAGTGTGGCTCCACACTCCTGCAATCTTGGGATGAAGATGGAGGCAGAGGGGTCCCAAGCGCCACCCCTCCCCCCCCCAGGAACCTGCAGAGTTGCTCTGTGATGTCATCTTGCTAACCCAGTGGCTGGCTGGCCATCACAGTGCGATTAGTGATGATGCTAAAGGAGCCCCACTGGCTTTCCTCGCTGACCTTTGCCTTACTCACTGCTGAGTGTATAACCGTGAAGGCACACTTCTGCCCACTGTCTGACTTCTTCCCAGTTCACAGCCCTTGCAAGCTCTCTTCTCATCTAACTAGAGGTTTTCTTTAAAGAAAGTGAGAAAAAAATACTTGTCATTTATATCTGTCCAGAGTATGATTTCATACACTTAACAAAGATCCCACAAAATGCAATGCTGAGGTCTACCTATCCACAAAGTCATTAACACCAGCTCTGAAAATCACTGCAGTGGGGCTTAACAATTACAGCAAATATTAACAAATATTAAAAATTAATGGTTTCATCACAACCAATGCCGTTTTCCTCATTCGTTCTTTTTATCAGACAGGAAGTCTATACAATATATACAATATATAGTCATTTATGTGTACTTGGCCCTTTCCATCCCCTACAAAATGCAGCTGCCCTTACATACCTGTTAACACCAGGGAGATGGTGGAGGAATTAGAAATCTTCTGCTTAGCAATATGTATTGGTGCAGAAATCAAGAGAAGTGACCACAAAAAAAATAGCTTCAAGGAGCTGGAGAGATGGCTCAGCAGCTAAGAGTTCTTCCTGCTCTTGCAGAGTCTAAGGGTTGGGTTTCCAACACCTGTATCAGGTGGCTCACAAATGCCAGTAAATCCAGCTCCAAGAGCTCTGACGCCCTCTTCTGGCCTTCAAAGACACCTACATGTATGTGCACATACATAGATGCATACTCACAGAGAGATGAATAAAAAATAAGTCTACAAAATAAAATAATAAAAAATTAAAAAACAAGGAGACCCAGATTGTACATGGTGATCCTGACTTGACCAAATTCATTTCTAACTGTGTCAAAACTATTTACTTACACAGCATGGTCTTCTGTTTGAAATTTGGCAATTGGTCATTTCTTTAAGTTTACTGACATCAGTTTCTAAATACAAACATTTGTATGACCACTTGATTGCTTGCTCACTTTATATGTCTTTTTCTCTTCTTCCTTCCTTCTCTCCTCTTCTGTCCCCTTCCTTCCCTCTCCCCTCTTCCTCTCCCCTCTCCTTCCCCCTTCTTCCTCTTCTTGCCCAGAGATATGCAAAGAGACTGAATTTGAGTATGTAATAGTACAGCTCAGACCCCTGTGGTCTCCAGATTCACTCCCTAGGATTCCTACCTTGCCCTGAGTGTTCTGTCCACCCCAGGAATGCAGTATGTGGCCGAGGCTCTGAGCAGCAGAGCCCTCTAGAGGGGTGGAGAATTAGTGTCAGAATTATTGACAGTTGCTTTGTCTCCTTTAAATTTGCCCCGCTAGACCAAGCGTCTCTTTCCCAATACTGCCACAAAGCATTATCATCATTTGAAACGGTGAGTCTGGGCTGAAGCTCAGGTCTGCGCATCTTCTGGACATTGTCTGTCTCGGTGCTCTTGATTTAGGGCCACATGGCACACAGAATTGACTGGACGTGCAAGCTAGCAAGTATGTTGGCATGAGAATCCTTTGTCATCACTGAACAATTGTGTACTTATTTCCCATAAGATAAAAACTAGAGCTTTGTTTCCAAACTCACCCCATTAACTGATCTGTGTAACGGTAAGTGAGAAGCCCACTGCATTCTGTATGCACACTTCCTTGTGATTTCTTGTTTCTTTAAAAGAAATAATTGGGCACTTAAATTATGGTTTGATTGTTTTAATAGTTTATCTCTGCATAATTGTACTGCTAACTTACTTTCGTTGTGGTGGCTGTTTTGAGACAGGGTCTCACCTTGACTGGCCTGGAGCTTGTTATGTAGACGGAGCTGCCTCTACCTCCCAAAGATTAAAGGCATACGCCACACCTGGTTCTTCTTCTTTAAGATGGGTGCTCCCTATGTAGCCCTGGATTTCCTGGACCTACTGTGTGTGTTGTGCAGGCTGGTCTTGAGCTTGCAAGATCCACTTGCTTCTGCCTACTGAGACCTGGAATTAAAGATGTGCACCACCACACCTCATTTCTTTTTTACCTTGAGAGTACAATGTTCTAAATTTATAAAACAGTAGGTCATTGTATTTTTTAAAAATATAACAACATACATATGCCTTTAAAATATACAGGAAGTTAAGGCAGGAGGAAGCTAAAGTTCAAGGCTAGCCTGAGTTTCAGTTACCTTGGTTTTTTTTTTTTTTTTTT
>NC_034609.1:2977371-2991290 GCF_900095145.1 Mus pahari
TTTTTTTTTTTTTTCCAGAGCTGAGGACCGAACCCAGGGCCTTGCGCTTGCTAGGCAAGCGCTCTACCACTGAGCTAAATCCCCAACCCCTAGCCTGAGTTTCATAGCAAGACTTTCCTGAGAATATAAAGAGCTACAGGCATAGCTCAGTGGTCGGTCACTTGTCTGGTGACCCAGACTTAATCTTCAGAATTACATTATACCAGAGCCTACCAGTGTTTTCTCTCTCTCTCTCTCTCTCTCTCTCTCCCTCCCTCCCTCCCTCCCTCCCTGCCTCCCTCCCTCCCCCTCATCCTCATCGTCAATGGAAGACCAAAACAATTTTTATGTTTTTATTGATTTATTTATTTTCCTTTTCTGTGCGTTGGTGTTTTGCTTGCATGTATGTTTGTGTGAGGGCGTCCGATCCCCTAGAACTGGAGTCACAGAAGCTGTGATCTGCCATGTAGGTACTGGAATTGAACCTGGGTCCTCTGGGAGTCAGTGTTCTTAACCAGGGGTCATCTCTCCAGCTCCCAAAACATTGTAAATAAGCCCAAAATTCTTCCAAATGTGAACTACATTTTTGTCTTTATTTGGTTGTTTGTTTTTTTAATTTTTGAGATAGCATGTCAAAAGGCTCAGTTAATGCTGACCTCGACCTGACCGTGCAGCCAAAGATGACCTTCAACTCCTAATCCTCCTGCCTCCACCTGCAGAACCCTGGGATCCTTACACCCAGCTTCTCTGTATTTTCTAGGCCTATTATGTGATGAGATAGTACACAAAATAGATGCATAACATTAGTCAAGGCTTTGAGAAGGAAGTTCTGTCATATAGGAACACATACAGAATGCTGATGTTAGAGTTAGCGTCTCGTCCATGAAAGGTAAAGGCGGTAAACTAGAAACTGATGATCTTCATGGAAAAGCAAAGAAGAAAACCCTGTCTTCACACTCGCTGTCACTTTCTTCAGACAATAACAAAAAGCAGGCGCATTAGTGGGACCTCAGGACAGGAGTGTCTTGTTTGAACTGAATTTATTCAGCACCTTCCTGTTCCTCTGCAGTGTCTCCAAGCCTTACCTCACTCAAGGTTGTTAAGAGCCTCGTCTGGCAGCAATCCTTTTATTGTATTTTGATCATCTTTAGATAGAATGTCAAGCCCAAGTGATGAAGTAGAAGTAAACGACACCTATGTTTGAACATGATAAAAAACAAAACAGGAAAAATGCTAGCTAACGTGGCGAGGGTGTAGGCACCTCCCACACTGATTCAAAGGTGTTTCCCTTTCGGATCAATTATTCTTAGTGGTGCACTTAGAAACCAATTAATCATAGAACTGGAAGTTAGCAGAGCCTTAAGAAATATTATCTATCAGGGTGATGGAGGCTTGGCCACACAATAAGATTCCCATGTTCTCTGCCCCTCCCAGGCCCCCTCAGAGGGGCAGGCTGCATCTCTGACTCTCTCCGCAGCCCCTTGAGGTTAGCTTTGAGCAGCACTCCTGCTTAGGAAGAACCTGTCAGCCTCTGGGCTACAGGAATGTGCTGTTTTTAATAAGAATCTGGCATAAGACAGCAGCTACAAATCGGAGTCTATTTTCTCCCTCAATCAATCATGAAATGGAACCAATCATAATGTGATTGAATACTTACTGCAGAACCTCGTTCTGAGTGTTAGAAATCATGAGGAAGTTCACATCCATATGTGTCAACATAGGTACCTGTTTGGGAGTCTTCTCTGCTCTGTGTTCTTGAAATGCCAGTGGGTTGCTTCATTGTAGCAGACGGGCCACAAGCAGAGAACGAAGTTCTCTGGACATCACTATTGTCTTCCCTGTGGCTTTAGCAATAACCAGCTCTGTTAATGAGTGGTATCTTTTCTCAAAGACAAAGTTTAGCAGTTGTTATGGACTCAACCTATAAAAAAAATTAAAACCCTACATGTGAGTATGAAATATGTGCAGATGACACTCAGACACATCCTGGTGGGCTGTGAGTACACGCTGGATAGTCACAGTGCCTGCTGTTCAAGCTCCACTTCCTCTCTTGGGGCTCACTTTAGATGGTAACCAAGATAATCTGATTGAGGCAGCCTCGCTGTCTTGCCATGTGCTCTCTGTCCTTTTTCACCTAGTCTCTAAAAGGACGTTTTAGGAGCTGAAAGGTGGCTCAGTGGTGAGAACCTGGTGCTCTTGTAGAGACCCAGGTGTGGGTCCCAGCACCCACAACCATCTAGAACTCCAGTGTGATGGACCTCCAGTGCCCTCTACTGGTCTCTCATGGTATCAGGCACACATATGATGCACATACAGACATGCAGGCAAATGTACACATAAAATTAGTATATATAAATATATATTTTAAAGAGACTGTATATTTTTAAAACATGTCATTCAACTAAATCTATCTGAAAAGCATTAGACAATTACTCTCCCCTGTTGCACATTTTGAAGGAATAACAGAAGCTGGGGTCTACAACTTCCACAAGATAACAAGCTGGACTCAAAGACAGAATATCACCGATGAGAATGCCTTGTATTTAGTAAGATCTGAAACAGGAGAGAGCAAATGGGAGGGAGGGGTGGCTCAGGAAAGTCTTCATCCAAGAGGAGATCAAGAACAGATACATGGCTCTACTAATTTCAACATAAAGAGATTTAGAAGGTCTCATGGCTTAACACAGATAAGATAAAAGCGGTGAGAGGAACCAGTGTGCCTGATGTCCTAACTCTGAATAACCAAGGACATGAGCTGAACTGTTGAAGATGCAAAGATGGGTCACTATGAAATCTTCATGCCAGCCTCAGTTACAAGAAACAAAAGTAACTCCATCTAAACAGGCACAGCTCAGTGACAATAGCAGAACTTGGCTTTGGTTGTCAACTCTGATAACCAGTGTGAATTCTGTGCTTGTATCACACTTGTGTCTATATGCATACAAATATTTATATATGTATATAGTATATAACACATGTATGCTGATCACAGAGTCTCATGCCTTCCAAGCAAGCTCACTGCTTTTGAGCCATATCTGTGACCATAAAGTGAGTGTGTGTGTGTGTGTGTGTTCTACATTTTGAAAGCATATTAGAAAAACATGGCAAATTATTCTTTAGTTGTATGCCTCAATATTAGACAAGCCAGTCAACCTTTAAGTCTGTGGCCACTGGGAAACATACATACATACATACACACACACACACACACACACACACACACATATATATATATATATATATATATATATATATATATTTATGAATTGTGCCTTGTTCTCAAAAATGTATATGTGAATTATGAGCAGAAATTTAAAATATATGTTTTGCTATCACTTGAACAATCTTTGTTGGGAGGGTGTGGGCTCAGGAAAAATACTCTTGAATCTAAATCTTGGTGGGCACACAAGTTAATTACTTCAAGATTTCTTGAAATCTATGTAAACCATGCCACAAATTATGAAGCCACTGTTTTTGCAGACCCAAATTGTATATTCTACAATTGTATACACACACATGCGTGCACGCGCACACACACACACACACACACACACACACACACACACTTTGCCTGAGGAGAGGCTTCTCTCTGTGCTGTAACAGCAGCAGAAACTAAATCACAGTGAAAAAGATAGTCAGTTTTCACAGAACATAGATTTTTCTAAGTTAGAGACACCGAGACCAGCAGAGAGCCAGAGATAGAGACAGAGACAGAGAGAGACAGACAGACAGAGAGACAGAGACATGGAGAGAGAACAACAGAGACCAAGTGCTGGAGAGATGACTAAGGGGTTAAGAGCACTGGCTGCTTATCTAGAAAAAAACCTGGGTTCAGTTCCCAGCACCTACCTAGCAGATCATGACCAACTGTAACTCCAGGCCCAGGGGATCCCACACACAGAGTGTACAGACACACACCTGGGCAAAGTATGCATTCATATAAATAAATAAAAATAAAGGTTTAAAGACATCATTTAAAAGAGAAAGAAAGAAATCCCACCAACCAGAGTGGACACTGCTGAGCTGCCAAGCTGCCGAGCTGCTCCTGCTACATACGTTGTGCCACCATTAAGTTCACACAGTCAGACACTGGGACAGAAATGCATTTAAAACAATCTGCTGTAGTAGCGCTTGAGAAAATGACTGAGGTCTGTAGATTCAAGAGCAGTACTGTTTGTCAAACAGTCAACATTCTATAAAACGAGGCTTAAAATATTCTAATGCAAGGTCCCAGATGAGAGAAAAGGAGAAAAAACTGTAAAAAGTCAAAAGAAAAGGAAAAGAAAAAAATTGATCTGAGCTTTCCCCTCCCCCTACCCCCAAAAAAAACCTCTTTTAAGGAAACTGCCCCAAAAAACGATCAGCTCCACTCAAATTAGTAACTCGAATAAATCACCATTAATTAGCTAATATAAGCCAGCATGTGGTTTTGAGTGCAGAGACGACAGTCCCTGGTTATTGAGATTATGTATATTATACCACACTCAAGAAAGGCTGAGTAACAGGAGCCGTGGAGACAAACCTACAAAAACAAAATCTGTGAGACAGTGCACAGCTGCTGCCTGCAAAGCTCACCTCTTACCCAGAGGAGTGCAAGGCAGCTGTGACCTCCCAGCTCAGGATCCCACGCTGACACCCAAGTCTTACCTCACACTAAATATACATGCAGCATACAAGACGGACGGATGACGCACGGACAGACGGACGGCGTGAAGGCATTTGCTCAAGAGTGCTGGCCAGCTGCTGGAGAATGTGATGTGACACAGAGGATAACCATCCTAAACCTTATGCCCTTTGGTTAACTGACCTACTCTAATTTTTTTTTAATTGAGCGTTATTTCCAATGCCATAAAAAGTGATAAAGACATTCTACAGACACCTAAAAGTGTGTTTGCAGTCGGCTGTTGTAGGAGACGGCTTGACTTTTACAGGAGCGTATCCAGGAACGATGTTACTCTCTCTTTTTTTCATGTATATCAATGTTTTGGCTGCATATATGTCTGCTGCCACGTGCATGCAATGCCATCAAAGGCCAGAAAAGGTATCAGATCCCCTGGGTCTTGAATTACAGGTGGTCGTGAGCTGCCTTGTGGGTGCTGGGAATAGAACCTATGTCCTCTGGAAGAGCGACTAGTGTTGTTAACCTCTGAGCCATCTCTCCACCTGAGCCTACCTTCCTTAATCCTAGTAGGAAATGGAGTTTTCCCTCAACCTTAATTCTGCCTCCACAAGCAATGAATCTTTGGTTGGTCTTAGCCCAGCCACTTTGCACAAAACCATGGTAAACTCCAGATACACAATTTTTATTCTGGTTTTGGCACGTAGTATCTTTTGAACTTCATGGTTAATAGGGTTTCTTACACATGAAAATAGTAGAATAGACATCAAAACCAGACTAAAGTCTTTGCTAAAGAAAACCACAGGTTCTGACTCTATTTAAACACAAGTTGAAATTCAGTCAACTCCAATGAGGTGAATCCAGAGATCGCTGCTCATTTTCAGATCAAAGGCCCTTTGGATGACAGCTCCCAGAAGAAAACTCACTTCTGGGATAGTGGACACGTGGTTCTGGTCAGTCTTTGAACTGGATTTCAACCTGTGATACAAGACTAAATTAAATTTCAGATCATTCCTGGGAGATGGCATGTTTATACTGAGCTGTGAAATTGGGGGTGTGACGGGTCTTCCCCGTTAGCCTAACCACCCTTTCCTCCAGGATTGGGAGAGAGGGTAACTGCACACACACCCGCCCCACACCCGCCCTCCCTGCCCTGCACACATTCAATACAGGAAAAGTTACCTCAAATGAATATTGTCACCTCAACGACAATCACCCAGAACGGATGGATCAGTCAGTATTTCAATATCTGCATATTGAAAACAGGATCACAAATCAGTTTTCAGAATCTAGTGCTCACCTAAAGTGTGTAATTGTTTCACAAATACAAATACCTAACAGCATAATGTTGAGCCCAGTGGAAAATTAGTCCTAAATCTATTTAGACTCTGACATCTTCCACGCCCCTCATTCTTGATACAGAACTCCCTCTTTGAGAATATTTAGTCTTGCATTCTGTTCCAGCCCTGACTCAGAGACGCCAGTACTGACTTGTTGCTGGCTTGCGTAGCCAAACCCTTTGATATCTTTTTTTTTCCTTTAGGTTTGTAATAATATTGTGACTACTGCTGTTCACCAATATTTTATTTATAAAATCTGTCCTCCCCCAAGGCTGGCACAGAGGATCTACAAGCTGAAGGCGAGTCTGTAAACTCCTCTCACTCTGGGAGACTGAACTTCCTCCAACATCAATCGCTGAGCTGGGCGTTTGACAGAGGGAATCAGCTGTGCTTCCCAGCTGCAATACAGAAAGCAAAGAATCTCTTTGCAAATGGCTTTTCCTGTTGTGCCATTCCTTACATAAAAGGGGGAATACAGGGTGAAACGACATTGTCATGTCTGAGGTGCTGTCAATAGACTCTAGTACTGAAGGTATGGAGCACGAAGTTCTGTCTTGTGCCTATAACAGACCTTGAATTAACAGTTTAATAGTAAATCTTGCACAGTGTACTTTAAAACACCTTGCAGTTTACACCCACTCCACGCTGTGAATACTTGACTGTCCTGTCGTATAAATTATGGAAACCATTAGTACAATAAGAGAGGCAGTATAAGGCAGGTAGAAAAGCCATCTTTGTGTATCAGAAGACCTCAAGTTTCCAAAGGCACAAGATTGCTCCTCTCAGCAATGATCCAGACAACCTTCTTCTTATGGAATATAAGACACGGTTGCCATCAATAGGCTGACCCTCACTAGGTGCATTCACCTGTCGGTGAACTTGGAGGAGAGATTCTCCTACACAGGCCTAGGAGTAGAGCTGAGCTAAATACCTCTTTGGGCTCAATAAACCTGAAGGGGGTCTTGGATCCTGTGCTTTGTTTCCTTTAAAGCATGAAAAGGGAGGAAATCACCAGAAAAAAGCAGCCTGGCTGGGCCCACGATTTGCTTTTGAGCTCTCTCAACCATCCACCTCTAATTCAACCTGACACTGCTAATTCTGGCATTAGAGTTTGAAATGAAAATCAATACCTGTTTGGGATGGCTGAACCCTGGGTGGCGCCAGGCTTGCCTCTTATTCTCAGTGATCTGTAAAGGAGGTGAAAGAAATCTTCCTTTGCAGAGCGTTTGAAACATTTGAAACATTCTAATAATACATCAGTCTTTGTGAAATTAACTGTGCACTACCAGCCTTCATTTTACAAAGCACAATTAGGTCATGGCTTCAAAAGTTGCTTGTGTTGTTTTAACTAAAATATAATTGTATATATTTCCTCCTTTCCTCTCTCCAGCTCCCCCCACCACCTCCATGCTTCTCTCAAATACACGGCTTCTTTGTCTTTACTTGTTATATATTTGTGTATAAATGCTTAAATATATAAATGCAGACTGCTCAGTCCATCTAGTTGTGCTTGCACGTACATGACTTCAGAGCTGACCACTTGGTATCAGGTAACAGTTTAGGCACTCGTCCCTGGGGAGGACTATTTCTCCCAGCTCACCATTCCTTTCTTGCCTCTGTGTCTGGGGTGGGGCCCAGTGAGAGTTCCTCTTTCCATGTTAGCATGTCTGATGCTGGTGAGTCCTCTTTCCACGTTAGCATGTCTGATGCTGGTGAGTCCTCTTTCCACGTTAGCATGTCTGATGCCGGTGTACCTGTTTAAAGAGGTCTTGTTTAAGCAGCCATGTAACTGCCGAGGTCTCACAGGTGGAGCTTCCCATTATTTCTAGAAGACACAAATCTCATGTTGTTTTTTCTTTTTTTTAACTGTGTCTCTGGGCATGTTTTCGACACGATATTTAGAGATGCTGCCTGGTCCTTCCTGCCAGGGACAGTCTGTGACGAGTGAAGGGTGACAGGAGCTGAGGGGTGAGCTATCCCTGAGGTCAGGGTAGAAGCTAGCTCAGGTTTTAGGCCAACCCGTTGGGATCCCAATCATCTTAGCTGGTTTTAGGCTTCCATTAAAATTTCTCCAAAAAAGGGAAATGATATCATTAAGAGACACTATACAGATGCAGCCTCACCTAATAATTCTGATACTTTGCTCTATTGCCGTCAACTTGTTTACGGTAAAGGGAGAAAAAGAAGAGGAAGGGGAAGAGGAAAAGGAAAAGGAAAGAAAGAAGGAAAGAAGGAAAAGGGAGGGAGGGAGGGAGGGAGGGGATCATACTGCTAAAAGATTTGTTTCAATGTTTTGAAGTATGCCTTTCCTTTCACTTTTGAAGATGTATACACTACACACACACACACACACACACACACACACAGCTCTAACACGTTCACAGAGTCAGCTGCCCTCAAAGAAAGAGAAGAACGCTAAGAACCCTCTTCCCCAGAGTGTGTGTGCATGTGCCTCCGTGTGTGTGCATGAGCCTCCGTGTGTGTGCATGTGCCTCCGTGTGTGTGCATGTGCCTCCGTGTGTATGCATGTGCCTCCGTGTGTGTGCATGTGTGTTCTGAGTTCTGAACTCTCCCCTCCCCCACTGTTGCCTTTCTGGTGCCACAAAGACATGCAGGAAGTTGAGTGGCAGCAGCCAGTGTCCCAAGGTCAGACTCTGACCAGCTGAGAGCAATGTGTCTGTCCACTAACGTCCAAAGGCTACCCTGGAACCCTCACTGGCTCCTCAGCCTGAGAAAGGACAGGCAGACTGACTAACTGGCCTTCAGTTCTTAGCAGTTTATAAAACAAATGTGAAACACAATGTTGTTTCACTGAGAGAAGAAAAAGTATTCCATTCGGCTGGATGCTCAGAGTCCCCCCAGGAGAGTTTGAGCAAGACAGACAGATGAAAGTGTGGGGAGAGAACTCTGTGGAGGGAGAAGTCATTCAGCAAATAAAATGATTCAAAGTGCTAACTGCTGGTTTGGGTGAAATTGTGACCCCAGCACTTAGCAGCTATGTCATGGGTAGTGATTGGAAATTCTGCATATTGATTGACCTCCTATGGCTCTTCATCTACGAGTATGGCCATGTGACATTGTCTCTGTCAGAACTGGCATGTCAGCTGGTGTCGTTGTGCTGGCCTTGGCCAGGCAACTGCATTGTTGAGAGTTAGTGGGTGCATTTTCCAAGTCAAGTCAAATGGACACGATTTATCCCCAGGTATCCTGGGCTTCTGGCTCCTTGAATCTTCCCACTCTGTCCTCTTCTATTTGCCCTTAGCCTTAGTTAAGGGCTTCTATCATAGGTGTATCATTCATAGCTGAGAACCCAACATCACATCACTTCTCCATTTTGACCAGCTGTAGATCTCTATAATAGCCTGTTCACATCACATAGATAGATAGATAGATAGATAGATAGATAGATAGATAGATAGATAAACTTTAAAAGTTTTAAAGTAAGCAGAACTATATTTAAGTAATAGACCTAATAATATTTTAAATACACCTACTAAAGACCCATGTAATCATTAGCCTACTATATTTTCAAGGAAAACAGGTGGAAATGCACAGGTCCCTGGATGCCATTATTTTACACAAGCTCCTATATGTCAGCTTTACAGAAGTATTCAAAACACATATTTTATCAAAATGGTCAAGTATTAATCAAAATAAAATGGTAAATTCCCTTGCATATCAAATCTATACTGAAGTAGACTGTTCAGAATTTAGATCCGCTGCCACCCATGCCCTCGCTGACCCATGGTCCCTCTAAGCATTGCCTACTGTGACACGGACGACAAACTCTAATGTCCCTGGACTCTTCTGACCATAACCTCATCTGCACATCCTTCCTACTCATCTCTTCTCCCAGCTCTCCACCTCTGGAGACACTTCCTGTGAGCTATCAGCAGCTCACAGCCAGATGAAGCGATGCCCTCCCACTACTCCCGGCACGCCTGTGTCATGGGAATCTGGCTGGCTCCTGGAATCTTTGTTCCTCTGTATTTCCCACAAAAGCATCTTCTGTCTGTGTTCTCAAGTCCTTTCGGACATAATTTTAACCTCACTTACCACTTCTGGCTGGCTAGGACATGATCTGTAACTATCAATAAGTCTGTATAGCCCTGTTGTTTCTGACTGTACCCTGCAACCTCGCAGTCTCCTCTTCATCCTGTGAAGCTCTTGGCTGTTTGCTCGCTGCCACTCAGTCAGAAGCCTGATATGTTTGGACAGCTCCAATATCCACATGGTTATTCTTCACTTTCTCTTGGCTCGCTCCCATGATCTTGTCTTCTGTCATATCATTATTCCCATAGTTAACCCTAGGCCTTTCTAGTACCTACAACTGCACTGTGCCCCAAACTGTTTCCGGCATCCTTCAGCACTACCCCTGTCGGTTGGCTCAAACATCGCATGGGCTCCTACCTAACCCTAGTCAGCTGACCCTGTCTCGTTTCCAGTTCCCTTCTGTTCTCTGATACCAAGTTCCCAGGAAACTATTTTAGGTTCCTGGGAATGAGAAGTAGAATTTGTAGACACAAGAATTCTGAAAACCATGTTATTCTTAAAATACTAAGTGTTTATATTCTCCACATACTGTTTTTTTTTTAAGGCCAATAAGTTAAAAATGGATATCTGAAGAAATATTGCACTTAGTAAAATTTGCAAGGAACTATGGCCAATAGCAAATATGCACACCTCACTGAGCATCAGCAACACAACTGGGTAGTATTCACATTAAAGAAATTACCACATAGATAACCTACTTCTTCATTTAGATTA
Source organism: Mus pahari (assembly GCF_900095145.1). Lineage (NCBI taxonomy): Eukaryota > Metazoa > Chordata > Mammalia > Rodentia > Muridae > Mus > Mus pahari. The sequence continues at coordinate 2,988,076 of NC_034609.1, forward strand.
AATTCCTATGATCTGCTAGGCATGGAAATGCACACCTAAAGGTTGAAAACATATGCCCATACCACATTCAGGCACACTGACAAGTCTACACACTGATGTTTATAACAGATTTATCCTTGAAGGCAAGATCATAGGGACACACAAAAGTGTACTCTAAAATATAGAGCTGGATTGATGATGTATCAGTGTGGGGCCATGGGTCGGAACAATGGACCACTCTCGGTAGTGATAGCAGCTGTATATGATAGGACACATCTGTATGATATGATATGACATAAGGAATTCTTTCTGCTCAGTTTTGCTGTGAGCCTAAATGGCTCTAAAGAAAATTGGTGTATTTAAGAAGAGAGAGCACAATGCCCAGTGTATACTGCATCTGTACAGAAATATGAATATAGTGTGCTGACATTTGCGCAAATAGAAAGCATAAATATGTACTCTTTTGTATATGAATATAGATTCTTTATCCTTTTAAAATGCACAGACTGTTTCTGAAAAGAATGTGCTCAAGCAGCAGCAGTGTTTGCCTCTAGGGGAGAAACAACAGGAAGCTGAGGGTAGAAACGTTCAGATTCTTCAACCGCCATCCTTTAAGAACAGTGTCCCATACGCATACCTCATCCACACAAGCGATAACTAACCTTGAAAGTAAGGCATATGATGCATGAGGGATAATTACTGATTTCTAGGGACCCACTGTTTACTGTTTCATAAAAGGTCTAATAAAATTTTTCCGTAATTTCAATACATAGGGACTATTCTATTCATTTTCTTCTCATAGTTCAAAGCCCTTTACTGTTTATATGACATATAGTTTAGCAAAAGTGGTCTCACAGAGTCCCCAGTGGTATGGATAAAGCAGTAGGCACTTAACATTATTCCAAATAAATTTGTAAGCTATCGTAGTGAAAAATACCACCCAAGCCTGAGCAAGATAGCAAATGCCAAAGAGAAAGAAAAAAATCTTATGGTGGTATTTAAATGTGAAAAATGTAAACTGAAATATACTTAAATATAATAAATATTTTTGAAAGAACAGACCTACCTGAGTGAGAAATATACCTGACCAGAGACTATGTAGGGGAACGACTTTTAAGGATAATTTGGATATTAATATAAAAAGCTTTTCATTGAAGTTAATACTCAGTTTACTTTCTGCCCTAATATATGTGTTATGAAATGCCCCAAATTTGGGGGCATATGAACCAAAATTTAAGCTACATATAGTACATGGATTTTTAAATCAGGGATTAAAGTTTGGGGGGGGTGTGAATGTGGTTGTGTGCACCACATATGTGCAGGAGCCAGTGATGGCCAGAAGAGGATATTGGATCCTCTAACTGGAGTTACATGTGGTTATGTACTGCCAGGTGTGTGCTAGGAGCCCAAGTCCCCTGACAGAGCAGCCAGTGCCCTTAGCTACTGAGCCACATCCCTACCCCTGGTGTTCAGGTCTTCATTCCCAATGTTTCAGATTAGAAAATGCTGCCGGGCGTAGTGGCACACGCCTTTAATCCCAGCACTCGGGAGGCAGAGGCAGGCGGATTTCTGAGTTCGAGGCCAGCCTGGTCTACAGAGTGAGTTCCAGGACAGCCAGGGCTACACAGAGAAACCCTGTCTCGAAAAACCAAAAAAAAAAAAAAAAAAAAAAAAAGAAAATGCTAAAAATGATACAGGTAGGTCATCACCTTAATGAAAGATGGTGAAAGGATAGAAATATAAATACAGTGGTGTTCTTGGGGTTAAAATATTATCAATTTTTTCTTAATTTAGTTAATTGACATGAGACTGTTCATAAAGTCATCTTCCCTTAGCTGGTGTCATTGAATGCAGTGTGTTATAATTGGTAATTCCATCCCACTCTTGACACTGTAGTTTGAATAAATGTCTTCCTACACAAGGTATTTTTGGTTTTAAGAGATGATGTTTTTCTTTCTATGTAACAAAGCCTCAGAAGGTTGGACAAAGAAGGCCAGGTATGTTCACAGAAGGGAGGGCCGGCAAACTTCCAACACCTGTGTCCCTTCCTCCTCCTGTGTGTGGTCACCAACACTGCAGTCCCCTAGTTACTGTGAAAACTGAGGTATTTGTGTATCTGGAATCTTCTTTCATTTTGACAGAAGGCAAAGGCTTGTTTTAAGTTATCTGAAGAAGTTGAACACTAAAACATACCGTTTCTTCTTTGAAACACTTCAGAAATTCGGACTAGATATGTTCTTACCTACTTGTAAGATGACTAAATAAAGTATCCAACAGAAAAACAAATTCTCCAAACCTCCCTCTGCCAAGCTTGGTGGCTGTGTCTGTCATCCTGACAGACAGAGGCTGCAGCAGAAGGATTCCAATGTCAACCCGAGCCACAAACTGAGAATCTGTAACAAAAACAAGAAGAGAAACACACACCGCTAAGTCTACTTCTTACGTGCTTACTGGATTGTATACAGTCTGTCTTTATTTATTTGTTTTTCTCATACAAGTTTGTATTCTCATCTAAAATTTTAATAGACATATTTAGTCTGCCTTTCGACAGATATTTACTTACTGAGCATTTTATATGTGCTATTCAATATTTTAATACATTTTAAAGCAAATCATAAGCTACAGACCACATTAATATTTTAATTAAATATATTCTTTGAGTTTGAGGCCCACCTGGTATACATAGCACATTCCAGTCTAGTCAGAGTGACATAGGCATGTCTCAAAAAAACAAAAACAAAAACAAAAAACAAGCATATATGGTGTTTAAAACATTATACAGGGTACTGTAGGTAGAAAAGTCAATATATAAGTTAGAAATATCTATAATCTGGAAGTTTTTCATTAAAATGGTGATTATAAGCCTGTGTTCAAGCCTGAAAACATCTTTTAAGTGACCTCTGGTGGAGCTAGAGAGATTAGTGATTAAAAGCCTGTACTGCTTTTTCCAAGTTCAGTTTATAGCATCCACTTTGGATGGCTTAGAAACACCTGTAACTGGAGCTCAGGGTGTGGGGGTGAACCCAACACTGATGGTCTCTGCACACATCTGGACTCACAGGCACATGCCCACACACACACACACACACACACACCTCTGCACTCACAGGCACACGCACTGCATAGATGTGTTACTCTCATGCACATGCCCACACATAGATATGCACTCTTATGCACAGGCACATACATAGATATGCACTCACAGGCACAGGCACACACACACACACACACACACA
>NC_034609.1:2991390-3036060 GCF_900095145.1 Mus pahari
CACACACCTCTGCACTCACAGGCACACGCACTGCATAGATGTGTTACTCTCATGCACATGCCCACATCTGAACTCACAGGCACATGCCCACACATTGATACACACACATATATGCAGCATTAAAGATTATGTAAAATATTTTATTAAATAACCACTACTTATCTATCCATAAATAAAGTCATAAACATACATAAAATGGGTGTTGGATGTTCTAATCAATAAATACTTCTGTGATTTTTTTTTTTAAACTTTTTACCCGTCCATGCTATCAAAGCATTTGAATACCAGTGGAAAAACCCAGGTGCGTTCCTGAGATGAGATTGACTCAGTGAAGGTCAATAATGGTTTTAGAAATCTGGGCCCCCTACTGAATGTTTCATTTCTTCCCTGAAGACTGTGCCCTGATCTAAGATGGCAGACTTGAGTCTGTTTCCTCACACATCAGCCGTGCCTCTGTGTCCACCCATTTGAGCGGCACTCTGAGTGGTCCTCTCCGCCACAAGTGTGTTTCCTCTCTCAGGGTGCTCACTGGCCAGCTGTTGAATGGATGAGGAGTGAATGGAGAATACCACTTGAGACCAGTTAGTGACCACGACAACCTGGTCAACACAACCCACGTCACAGCTGAAAAGGTGACTTCCGTCTCTCAATAGTGCTGTTGTGAGAAAGCTCTTGTCTTACTCATCCTGATACAAGTGAAATTGAATTTTAAAAAAAAAAAATGGTCAGGCCAAATAAATAAATAAATAAGTTGGCTTTTGCTACTTGGGTCTCAAGTCTGAAATGACAATAATGGCATTTTGGAAGATTTTGTATGTGGTTTTTATTTCTCCTAACTTTACTTTCTCTGAAACAGAATAGAGGACCACCCTCCCTCAGGGTATCCTGGCTTTAAGAGTGTTGTTTCATCTATATTTAAAGACTAACCCTATACTTGTTGTGTGTAATTGCTGCTCTGTGTAACATAAGAAAACTCTGTGATACAATGCCACATGAATTAAGAAGAAGGTCAAGATGAAAAACAAGAGATGTTTTCACGGACACCTGTTCACATTAATGCCTTGTGTAGGTGGGCCTTTGAGGGATTTTTTTCCTTAATGCAACAAGAATGTGCCGTTTCTGCCTTCAGAAATTGTTTCCTCCATCCTTAAACCGATCATGTCAGAAAGTCATATTACATAAGGGCTTAGTGCTTTACATCTGAGTCTTCCCAAATCCCTTTTTGATCATTCTTATATTGAGCGGATCTAGATTGATTTCTTCAACACTTGTTTATGGTATTTATTTTGATATATCTAGGATTCAAAGCCAAATTAACAAGTGTAATTCATTTTCTGAGTGTTAGAGAAAAGCCCCCACTACCCCTAGACACATTCATCTAAGGCTTAAAAATAAAAATTTAGGTGAAGATGGTGTGATAAGTGGTTCGATTTATTCAATCACAGAGCATGAAAACATTAGCCCTGGGGCAGGCCTTTCCTCTGTGAGCTTCAGCTAGCAAGTCACACTTGTGTGGCACCAAGTGATTTGCATTTTTAGAGAGATTTCCTGTCTACGGTGGAATGCCAGTGAAAAGCATAAATAAATTGCCGTATTCCCTCCTCCTCTGACTTCATGACACTGAATCCATCCAGAGCTGAGTTAAAATGCGATGAAATAAAGGTGAGTTACAGGATGCAACTCTGGATTAGCTGTCCCCAGCTTGGTCATCACGGCAAACTGATTGATGGCTTTAGAAGAGTTGCCTTGAGTGTCTGGCTTTTGTTGTTGTGATTGTTGTAAGTGCTGTAGTAGCCTCCAAAACACAAGGAATTAAACAATTAACAGACAGTCAGTTAGGACCTGAATAAGCTTGTTGGCAGCTCTTCTTGCCACAAAGTCAAATAAATCAACCTGGCTAAACCCAATTCACCTAAGCTATGACTTCTCACTCTCCTTTGGAGAGTTCATCAGTGTGACATGAAGAATAGCTGTAAACATAGGTCTGAATCTCCAACAAGTCTTTCACCAGCCATGTGAGACTTGAAGAAGTTAGTGTTACCACTGGCCTTTTGTGTTCCTCGTCTACAAACACATGACCCCTGTAGGGGCTGAGAGGTTTAAATAAAATGCTAGCTGCATTCCTAGAACAACATATGTTCTTGGCGCAGGGAAACACATCATTATCGCCTATATTCTCAAAGCATCCTGGAACTCCTACATCTACTGTCCCGCCTTTTCCTGAGCACACTATTCTCCCCCAGTGTTAAGCAGTTGAGAGCAAGGTTATACAAAATAATGATTCTCAAACAAGAAGTTGCCCATTGACTATCTTAGGATTCTGTCCTGATTGCTGCATCAAAATTGAGCTCTGAGAATTTGCTGTTTGTTTGTTTGTTTGTTTGTTTTCAATGAAGTCTAGTATATCCCCAGCTAACCTTGAATGTCAACAAGGTGACTTTCAACTCCCATGCCTTTTGAGTCCGCCTCCCAAGTACTGGGACTGCAGGTGTGCCCCTCGGTGCCTGATTACTGTGGGGCTTCATGTACCCTAGGCAGGCATTCTGTCAACGGAGCTACATCCCAGGGCCTGAAATTCTGCAGCTAAAAAGCTCCCTAAAAAGCTCCAGATAAAATGAGGCTGACTGTTTGGAGGCCGCACTTTAGATCAGCCGTTCTCAACCTGCTGTGACCCTTTTGGAGGTCAGACAACCATCTCCTAGGAGTCGCCTACGACCTTCAGAAAACATAGATATTTACGTTAGTATTCATAACAAGATTACAGTTATGAGGAGCAACAAAAATAGTTTTGTGGTTGGGGATCACCACAACATGAGAACTATATTAAAGGTCACAGCATTAGGAAGGTTGAGAACCACTGCTTTAGACTTTTGCCTGGACAATATTTTTTTATAATTTAACTTATCATAGGCATTGCTTTACATAATCTCATTCATTCTTATAAAAAATAAATAAAGAGATGGGGCTGGAGAAGTGGCTTATTGATTAAGAACACTGACTTCTCTTCCAGAGGTCTTGAGTTCAATTCCCAGCAAACATATAGCTGAAGACAGCTATAGTATTCTCAGATACATAAAATAAATAAATAATTCTAATAAATAAATAAATGAATAAATAAATAAATAGGAATCTCTCAGGTTTTTGACTCTTGGTTTTCAAACAGAAAGCTATTTCCGAGAAGTACTTCGCTGCGTCTGAGTTCCACGTTTACTTGACTTCTTATACTGGGACTGAAGTCTGTACAGTAGCTTCTCTTTGAAGATCTTGCTGCCCATTGGGATGTTCAGTTTTTATAAAAACTTCATTTTACATTTCTGGATTATTCATTTAAGACATCTGTTTGCTGGATGTGTTTGTGAATAACTGTGTTAATGGCTTCAGCTACCCAGTTGGTTCCAAACTCATCAGGCTGTGTAAATTTAATGTATTATAGTCATTCGTAACTCTAATAAGTGACTATTGAAAAAAATCTCCTAAATAATATTTTATCTAAAATAGCCTATTTGTGAAAGCACAACCATGGGATTTATATGTTTTCTAACTTGTGTTGCTTCATAATGAAACTGTAAATGTAGCTAGTGATGCTTGACCTCATACTAGGTAGACCACACGACCACACTTCCCATAACTTGTCCAGGGAAAATTATGAATAAAAATTAAACAGCCCTTGCTTTGAATTCATTCACTCATTCTTGAACTTTGGGAAAATATAAGAAATACATAAATTTTCAAATCAATGGTTCAGTTAGAGGCAGAGCTTCTCATTTTCAGATCTGAAGAATGTTAATTTGCAAATCTTTTTAACCAACATAATTGAAAAAGCTAAAGTGTAAAAACAAAAGTCATGACAACCACACGTGTGATATTTTCTGTTGATCCAGGTTTGTGCCATCAAACTTGTGTTTCTTCTCCCCCACCCCACCCCACCCCAACCCCCACCTGGGCAGTCCTGTTCTTGGGCTTTCAATATTTACGTCTCTTACAAATCTCACACCATATTGTGTGCAATATATGTGTATACTTATTTGTATTGCACATGTATGCATTTAGGAGTATGTACATGCGTGTATTTGTGTGTGTGTACATGAATGTCCATGTGCATGTGTGCATGTCTGTGTGCATGCGTTGTGTGTGTGCATGCATGTGTTTGTGTGCATGTGTGTGCGCATGAGTGCACACACACATGCATGCATGCATATGCCATGCGTACACTGAACCTAGAGCTAGCACGCTCACTATGACTAGCTGGCCAGAGCACTCCAGGGATCCACCTCTCTGTCTTTCCATCTCTGGGATTACTGGGGCAAAACACTAAAAAAAGCTTTTTATATGGATGCTGGACATTCGAATTCAGTCCCTTAATTTACCAACTGAGCCATTTCCTGCTCTTACTGTATAAAACATTTTTAAAACTCCTTTTATAATTTCTCTTGTACTTGGCCTTTTTGGCACTCATCAGTCCTCTGCCCAGAGCGAGGTTGCCACTGGTTACCGTGCTCCGTCTGCCTGGGGACCTTATTGTTTCTGTATTGTTTCAGTTGTCAGTGATGAACTACTGTTTTAAAATATTAAAAGAAAAGACTTCGGACATGACGAACTCTTCTGTTTTACGCCGCAGTCCTCTGGGAGGTGGGGTGAAGTTTGGTGCTGCTCCAGGCCATCTTGTTTAAGGCCATGTCAAGCACATGTCAATTCCCAGGGAGGTCTTGGGAACTTAAATTTTATTCAACCACTATTCAAAATGGAAGTCTTATTCCAAATAGCTTCTTATATCGGTGCAGCTGTCTGTCTTATGTTGGGGTCCATCCCAGGAGCAGCTTATAAAAGCAAAAACCATAGAAGCATGATCATGCGTAGGTGCAGGAAGTGCTGCTGGGCAGTTGGCTTAAGTCCAAACTTACGGTGGCTAACTATACAAAGCAGCTCTAACTGACCTCTGTTGTGACTGGTTTTCAAGAACACCAAAGCACAGAACATAACAGAATCTGCAATCAACTAGAACATGAAAAAACTTCCTAGTAACAGCACAAAATGGCAGGCCAGCCAGGCAACAGTTACCTAGGCCTTAACATTTCACCCAGGCTCTAACACTGGAGATCACAGAGTAAGTTCATCTGGATAGGCAGACAACTCTATTAGGCTGCTTGGGCTTGTCCTACAGCCTATAAAATAAGTTACTCTTTTAACTCTGAGTAGTTTCTCAAATTCTGTCTTCCTATTCATTAATGTTTTCTTTTATGCATTCTGTATTTCTAAGCACTCTAAGTGCTTAAAATATAATTACAGTAACCATCTTCAATGCCTCTCCCTGTAAGACTGAGTCAGTGTGGGTAATTGTATCTGTCCACCTTGGTTTTCCTGGATCCCAGGCATTGCAAACATTTAGCCCCTTTCTGGTGTAGTGTAGTTTTCTATTTCCATAGATATTTCTGAGCTTTTGCCTGATGCAATAAAGTTACCTGGAAGCAGTTTGGTCTTAAAGTTCTTACTTTTATGATCTGTTCCATAGGGTCAGAGTGAGGTCTAGTGTTGGGTAACTACTATCCACAATGAAGCAAGACCCAACATCCTGTGAATCTTGAAGTTTCCCTCTGTGGCTGCTGACAGCAGAGAACAGTCCCAGCTCTGTGAACAGTGTGTGCTTTATTCTGTGCCCACACAGTGTGTACCTTCTCTGGCCTCAGATTAAAGGCGCCGATTTGAACTTGGGTACATACTTGAGATTTCATTTACCTGTACAGATCTCCAGACTTCTCATCCCTGGCTCTTTCCTCCCTGGTACCCTTGTCTCAGTCTGTTTTTGGCTGTCATGTTACTGAAGGCCTTAGTCTCATAAGCATATAATGTAATGAAATGCAATGCAATGCAATGTAATGCAATGCAATATAGTTTTTTCTTACAATTGGAAAGTTAGGAAGTCTGAGTTCAAAGCGCTAGCATACTCAGTTTCTGCTGAGCATCCTTCACTGATTTGCAAATGGCCTGGCTGTAACTTCACATCTGTCTCTTGTCTTTAGTTACAAGGGCACTAATCTATCCTTGCGGGTTCTACCCTCACGGTATAAGTACCTCCCAAAGATCCAACCCCTTAAGTTCTTCATCTAGGAGAGGCTTCGTCTCAGATATCTGAGAACACACCAACTTTCAGTACACTGTAGCAGTGGTTACAAACTCCAGTTGACTTGGTATCCTCTGAATCTCAGGGCCATATATCTCTTTAACTTAGGATCTATGCTGGACTCCTGGATTTTCCTTCTCTCAACTTGAAGTCTGAAAACTTACTCAAAGAAAGAATCTGAGACAACTAAAGGCTCATGTTACTTGTGTTCTGCCAATCAGTGATCACTGGTTTTGTTCTTGATAACCAATGTCTTCAGAAATCATTTATTTTGCATCTTATTTTGATGTAGGTTTTTTCAGGGGAGGGGACTTGGGAGTTAGGGTGACTGACTGCTGTTGCCCAGGAGTGAGGGTGACTGGTGGCTGTTGTCCAGGAGTAAAGGTGACTGGCGGCTGTTGTCCAGGAGTAAAGGTGACTGGCGGCTGTCGCCCAGGAGTGAGGGTGACTGGCGGCTGTCGCCCAGGAGTGAGGGTGACTGGCGGCTGTTGTCCAGGAGTAAAGGTGACTGGTGGCTATCGCCCAGGAGTGCGGCTGTCGCCCAGGAGTGAGGGTGACTGGCGGCTGTCGCCCAGGAGTGAGGGTGACTGGCTGCTGTCGCCCAGGTGCTTCGCCTCTGCTCATTCCTAACTGTTCCTTCTGCATTCTCAGGTGATCCTTTGTCTCTCGATCTCTCCTGTCAGCCCTAGGGGTGATAATAAGGTTGTATCTTTCTTTGCATTATACATAGGGCACCTTGATATCCCTTGGTAGATCCTGCATCCTGCCTTTATCTCTTAACAACAGTTTATTAAATGATCATCAGAATCCCGATTGGACACGCTGCCGCTTCCTTTCTGACTGACTGCCGCTTCTCTACCATGAAAGTCAAGTTAGAAGCAAAACAAAAAACAAAACCAAAACAAAACAAAACCACGAGAGTAAGAAGTGTTTGGTTCACAGCCTGTATCCCTGGCCAGCCATTTCACACACCATCAGTTACAAGGGAGACCCGCAAGAGTGTGCCAAGCCGGCACCAGCTCTGAGATCAGAGTTCAAGGCACAGTTGTTCATGTGGAGCCTTCCCAGTGGTCTCTGTTCCTAGGAGTCACCTTTTGTAACATGATCCCAATTGAAAATTGTACTTAACACTATTTTAAATACTGAAACTGAACTTCTCAGTATTTTTCTAAAGATATACTCATATTTTATTACTTACTAGTGGATAATTCATAATAAAACATGCTGAAAGTCAAGTTTATCAAAATGTGCCTCACTGATAATGGGATTCTAATTTAATAAAGTATATATTTATTTCATTAAAGTCATTTAACTATGATAATTAAATAACTGAAGATATGCATCCATTAAAGAAGGAAAAAACAGATAGAAATCTATTTATTTATTCAAAGTTATTTTCTGGTTACCAAATATGAGTGGCAAATTTTAAGTTTCTACATATATTTCTCAAAATACAAGGCAAGTCTGTTCTGCAGGGAAACTGTCACATGACCCCACAGCATCGTGAATTCACTGTAGCCACTGATGAACAAGTTTACTTTTACTGTGTTAATTTTGTGTGAAACAAGTGCAAAGAAAAGGACTCTTTTCTGAGAAATCCATTTCTGAGACTTTACTATCAGTGAAAATGCAGTGCCATGTCTCCTGAGTTAAGTCTGTGCTTTCAAATAAAATGTGCTGAAAGAAAAAAACAAAAAAAAATCTTATCTTCAGCAATGACAGAAGTACATGCCCCTCCCAGAGATGAGGGCATTTTTATACACGGTATATGTTCTTAATCTTCTACATAACACACAATCTATATTTCTTTTAACAAGACCTTTTGATGAAGCATTTTGATAAGGTCAACAGAAAGCATGATCTTTTAACATTAGGTGATCAACTTTTTGACAATGGCAGGGCCAACCCAGCTAATGGAATAATAGCCTGCAGGGTCCGGCTAAATATGATAGACGAACGTAATCAACCTCTGCAATGACTATTCAAAAGTAATCCCTTTAGCTCTGAACTGCAGCATATATTTCAACCGGGCAAAACCCGCACAAAGAAATTCTCTGCAGAGCACACTGATACAATCCAGCCTTCATAGCCTGCTCTCCGGGTTTGCTGCCTACAGTGAGTTTTAAATTTCAGGTAATGACTACTGTATATTCATGTGAGCATACAACAATACCTTTGATTTGTTGTGGAAAGGTTGAATCCATTATCAGGGGTCTAGTCTATAAACCCTGACACAACCTTTACGTATGAGTTATGATTTACCCTTTTCTAGAATATGGCCACTAAAAATGTTTTGCATGACAAAATTTTAAAAATTCATTCACCTATCTAGTCCCCAAACTGCCAGGGAGTGTCTGTTCCATTTCAGTCCAAACTTATCCACAGAGCAGGTCTTCAAAGTCTCATTTATACCCAACCCTGCACAGCATGAGGGTTATACACCTCTGCTTTCAAACAAAGGGATAAGACAATACGATGCCTGCAGTTCATCACTGTCTGCCTTGGTGTGTCACAAAATATACCAGAAGATGCTGTAAGTCACACCTGCCCATTGCCCACTTGAGAAAATCCACCATGTAAGGATGTCTTCACTACTAGCAGAAGAGAAGTGCTCATTGCTCCAGAAATGGAACAAGACAGGAACAAGCGTCACCACTGCGCTTTCTGTTGCTTCCTGTGAGTCTCTTGTTGACGGCTTGTTCAGTCTTCCATCTCTGAAACACTGCAGGTCAAACATTTTGAGTCACTCCCTGAGTCAGACCCACAGCCCACAACCTATCCTAGGACTGAAGCAGTGTTTCAGCATCGATGGACTCCCTAGTCTTCTGGTGCTCACCTTGGTCCAGGCGAACAGATGATCAGAAAGCTTGAAGGATAAGTGTGTTCGTGTGTGAATGAGCCATTGCCAAGACTCCCTAACACAGACAGTGTGGAACATCTTTGTGCTCTACTAGTACTTGTAGCCAAGTGGAGTAGAATATTAGCAGCAGCATGTGTAACTATTCTTCTCAGATAACCTTCATGGACAGTATTCCAGAGTAAACATCATCTTCCTTCAACATCTGGGAAGTCCATACCACATGACTGAAGCCCAACTGGACCACTCCAAGGACGATGACAACTGCAGCCCACACACACACCGTTGCATTCGCCACACTGAAAGGAATGCCGAATCGAAGACCTAAGCTGGGGATGTAGCTCAGTTAGTAAGGTGCTTCCTAGAATGCACAAAGCCCTGGGCTCAGTCCCCAGCACCATCAGAACCCATCCACTGTGGAGGTGCACATCTGAGCTCCCAGCACTTGGGAAGTCAGGGCAGGGAGATCAGAGATTAAAGGGCATCATTGGCTGCATACCAAGGTTGAGAGTAGTCCTAGATTAGGGCTAAAAAGAAGAGCTTCAGTAATGATGGAGTCCTGAGACACTGGTCCTGTGCAGCTCACCTTGCTTGAAACCCTATCTTAGAAAATTAGACTTAGCATGAGATAGGCCTAAGGATATTTGGATGTTTCCATATATTGTGGAGCAAGGAAAACATTCCACTGTAAAGCTGAAGGAAGCTCTTATCTAAAAGAAGGCAGCCAGGAATAGTGGTACATACCTTTAACCCCAGGCAGGTAGATCTCTGAGTTCAGACCCAGCCTAGTCTACATAGGAAAGTTCAAGGCCAGCCAGGAGTACACAGTGAGACACAGCCTTGAAGAGCAGGGCAGGGTGTATTAGCTATGAGAAGGCTATGCTCCTATTCTAGGGAGCCTGAAAGGCCAAAAGCTTAGGATTGTGGGTACTGTTTCCCTCCAGGCCTGCAGTGAAGATTCTACACAAGTATTCTTTACATATAATAAATCCACATGGGCACATGAAAGTGATGGTTTTCAATATCACTGCTCTGTGAGCCCCACAAGCTATCAGGACAGGGTTTCTCAGTCTTATATTATTGGCTAGGCTGACTCCATGATGGGCTTCAATAGGCAGTTAAGGAGACCAGGCCTAAATCTCTGTCTCCAAGAACTGGGCAATTCCAGGCAAATCCAGGCCTCAGAAGCTGCCTCGACACCTGGCCTGAGGCAAGGACAATGGGTCGGTCGGCAGCAGCGTCCAGACTTCCTCAGCTACTTCCTCAGTAACAGTCTCCAGACCTCCCCAGCAGGTTCCAGCCCCCACACCCCAGTAATGGAATGTCTGTAGAGATGGACAACGGATTAACATAGTGGTCACCTATCCTGGAATTTCCCTAATGTGCTGTAAATCAGGCCTGCAAGCTCACTCGGTGGTCTCTCTATCTTGGTAATGGGAGAGTGTAGCATGCTGGGTTTGTGCAGAGTAAAACACTCTGTGTTTACATATTGTTTGAGTCTGGGGGATTCTCACAGGGTTGTCTTAGTGGAAGAGGTAGGGTTTGCCTGTCCCATGCATCACTGGATCCTGAGGGAAACACATCAGTTCCTCTACTTGCTAAATTCCAGCCGTGCTTCCTGCTGTCAGCTACAACAAGAGAAGCATCTCCAAGCCTTTCCAAATGTCCTATGTGAGGACAAAGTCACCCTTCCTCCCCAAAGAACTATTGCATCAAAGTCTTGCGAATCTCGGCAAAACTGAATCTGAATGATAGAGTAACTATCTCAGGTTCCAGACTGAGGAAAAGGTGGCACACCTTTAATCCCAGCGCTTGGGAGGCAGAGGTAGGTAGATCTCTATGAGCCCAAGGGCAAGTTCTAGGACAGCCAAGGCTGTATCACTTAAGAATAAATAAAAAGAGCAAGGAAGAGGAGAAATGCAAGAAGAAGTAAATCCTCGTGGTCTAACACCAGACCCGGGTACAGTCCATACAACTCTATGTCTGTGCCCGGAAGCCGAGAGACCTAAACTCTATTGCATACTTATCCACAGATAGAAAAGACCTATGAGAAAGCTGAGCATCGTTATCTGAGTGTGATGTGTCCCTGTTAGGCTCCAGTTTGCACACTTGCTCCTATGGGTGGCTTGTGCTGTTTGGGAAGGTGATTGAAGCTTTGGGAGGAGGAGCCTTGCTGGGGGGAAAGTGAGTCACTAAGGGCGGGGCCTTCAGGCATACTAACCCAGCCCCACTTCCTGTCTGCTCTGCTTTCTGACTACAAGTCACCTCCCCTCCCTGCCTTCACCCCCTGGCAAGCTGCGTTCTTTTGTAAGATTGTCAGGTATCATATCTTAGACAAAAAGTAGCCTGCTAAGTAAGAAGCAGACGGGATTGCGGGAGCCATGTTTTGTGTGGGCAAGGAATGAAGAGCTGTAGGGAAGAACGCAAGTAATCTAACTTAAGAAGGAGTGCAAGCAGCTTCTCCATTGTGGGGCACTGGGCTATGCACCAAACGGCCTGATTTCCAGTTGAGGCTAGATGTTGAACCCTAGGACCCGGTGGTGATAATTCACCTACATAGGACGGAAGGCATTCCCTCATGCTCCTGGAACTCTGGCTCCTGTCGAAGTTATCGCCCCCTCAGCCCCCACAAGAGAAGCATGGCTTTTAGTCACATAGGCAATGTCCTAAGCTTCTGACCTTCAGGCTAGACTCCTCCCCAGTTACCTAGCAACAGTAAAGATAACAGCCCACCATAAGAGGGGCTGCTTGGCCCCACCTCACTCTCTTGGCCCTCCCCTTACTCTCCTCTTGCTCTCCTCTCCTCTCCTCTCCCTCTCTTACTCTCTCCTTCTTACTCTCTAGCCTTTCTTCTCTCACTCCTTTCCCCCTTCTCTCCTCTTGGCCATGGCCGGTCTCTCTCTCTCTCTTTCCCCTGCCTTTCTATAATAAAGCTCTAAAACCATAGACAGTCTCTGTTCATCAAGGCCCGCTGCACTTACTCTCACCTGCATGGGAACCTCTCTCCTACAGTCCTCTCTCCCATAACCCTGGGGCTACAGGGCGTCATCCTGGGCCCCGGTTGGGGGCTGCCCCTTGCCCACCCCGGGCCCCGGTTGGGGGCTGCCCCTTGCCCACCCCACCCCCCTGTCGAGTGGTGTCAGTGGCTTAGATGCCCTCCCGGGTGAGTGGAAAGCGTCTGACAGCCCTCCCATGTACGCTTGCCCAGAGCATAGG
Organism: Mus pahari; assembly: GCF_900095145.1. Taxonomy (NCBI): domain Eukaryota; kingdom Metazoa; phylum Chordata; class Mammalia; order Rodentia; family Muridae; genus Mus; species Mus pahari. The sequence continues at coordinate 3,003,582 of NC_034609.1, forward strand.
AGGAACTCTGGCCGGGCGCAGACTATCCTCCCTCCCCCCTGTTCCCCAGCCCCTTTAGTTTCCACACTCCATAGTAGCAGGAAGGAAACAGGGGGCACAGAGCACAGGTAGGTCTGGGGATCACTCTGGCAACAAAACCTGTAGAACATCCTTCCTAGTGTGACTCATTTCCAATATGAAACTGGAAAATAAGTCACTGTATGAAAATGAATATTCAGCTGGAGGGCTGAGAAAACTCGAGACTTAAAGAGCTGTCTAACAGAGACAAAGAGTTACCGAACCAGGAAGATCTGACAGCAATAGTGGTCCTTCTGTTTGTGCCCACAAACTCAGCATGAGCTTTCTCTGCCTGGCTGTATATTTTCTCCAGCTGCATGGAACTATCGAGTCATGGAGTGGAACCAGACAGGAAGCTGATTTGACAACAGGCGAAAGTGTCAGGTACGCCATGACACAGTAGGAAAGGGGTACAGAGTTCAAGAGTGGCCTTGGAGCTTATATTGGAGGAAGAAAGAAGAGAAGATGGTAAATGCCAAGCAACAACAAGGTGGTGGGGCTACTGAGCCTTGTGGAGCAGAAGGATTGCTGAAGTTAGAGAAAGAAAGCCTGGAAAGATAAAGATGGCAGCTAAGTCGCTGATGCAAGAATTGAGACTGGGAAGAGCTTGTTCTACATATGAACGAGGGAGACAACAGCTGAGGAAAGGATGGGAGCCAAGCAATCAGGAAACTGAGGAGCTCCCACCCAGAGCGCAGTAACCCACACGTGCAAACACTCACAGGCGGAGAGCGCCGAGCATGAGTGGTCCTGATGCTGTGCAATCTGACGACAAGGAGGTGAAGAAGGAAAAGAAAGAGGACAAGTGTGTAAAGGAAAGGTGACCCAAGGAGACGTACATTCATCTCCAGGGTCAGCAGCAAGAACAGGGGGACTTTCCAAACAAGAGTCCAAAGGGGACTTCAGGCAGCAGGGGGAAGACAGAAAGTGGGGTACCAAGCTTCACATTCCCCATATTCGAAAATAGAATACAGGAATTGGGGGCCTCCTGAAAACTGTCACAGGCAACGATGGAGCATCTTTCTGGGTTTGTCCCAATGGATTCAAGTCAAAAGAAAAGGAAAAAATATGGAAGTAAGGTAGCCAATTGACATAGATAGGCAGGCTGAAACACAGGCAGACTTGCCATATTTGACCTCATTATTTGAGTAATTTACATTGCTCTCTGAATTCATAGCTTTTTAGTATCATTTTGACAAGTCATCTTACCAACAACAGTGGCCCAGCCAGTGTTATTGTATCCCAGAATGAGAAACAGGGTGATTTGAAGGGCCAAACAAGGATTGGCTTCTCACATACTGGGACCGTGTGGGCAGCAAGGAGGCTGGGCCTGGCTGGGACTCTTGCTGGAGAACTCACCCACTGTACCCATCAAAGCAGTCTCAGGGCGGAAGAACATCTCATATGTTGAATTTGCCTTTTCTGAAAGCAGCATTCTAAGATAGGCAGGTGAAAGCTGCAAGGCCTCTCCCGAGCTAGCCTTGGAAACTGTGCACACAGCTACTTCATGAATCTGTTGGTTTTTAAAAGCCCAAAGGAGGGCTGGGGAGGTGGCTCAGCATTTAGAACACTAACTGCTCTTCTAGAAGTCCTGAGTTCAATTCCCAGCAACCACATGGTGGCTCGCAACCATCTATAATGAGATCTTATGCCCTATTCTGGTGTGTCTGAAGACACCAATAGTAGTACACTCACATACATAAAATTATTCAAATACATATATGTATAATTTTATATCATATATATACATATATGTACATATATGTGAAGAACAGTTTGATTTCAAGAGAAGAGAAAAGAGATTGTGTTTCTTGGAGGGGTATTGACAAGGTCATGCTGTAGGATTGTTGAATGGGGGGTACGGCTATCATTGGACCATCTAACCAGTGATATCTACCCTTATTATTTAAGTGCTAAGGGAGTGCATTCACTGAAAAGACATTTCCAGTGATGGACCACCCTACCTGCATCTTAAGATTAGAAGCCTTCTTGTTACAAGGTCAAAATAAGTTCATTCAAGCTTTCTGTAAAGCTTGTTTAACCATGTCTTGGCCCATTTTCTGAAATTTAACATGCTCCACATTCTGTAACCTGCCCTCCACCTTCAGATGTTCTGCCAAATAATTTTGAGATGTTCTGACATCTCAAAAAAGTTCCTATATAACAAAAACCCTTAGAAACTCCCTAGCTTTGTGTTTTTGTGGCTTTGTGAAGTACCACTTCTGCGATCACGACCGTTCTCTCAAAGCCCACTCTAGGAGCATAGCCCTGTCTAAAAGAAAACAAAGCTTAATTTGAACAAAATACTTGAGTCAGTGGCCTCCAGTCTCCTTCAGTGGGATTAACACCAGCTCACAATAAATAGAAACTATTCAGGCTAGAGCTTTGACTCTGTTTTATCCTTTAGGAGAGTCTAGAAGAGCCACAGAAGATGACATATATCAACTCCCAGATGTTCAGGAAGAATCAAGAAGGTAATTTCTATGACGTTTCAAATTTTGTGGGATACTGAACATTATCTTTTTTTTACAGTTTTTGGGTTTGTTTCTGTGTGTGTTTTGTCTGGATGTATGTTTGTACACCATGAGTATGCCTGGTGCCCTAGCAGGCCAGGGGAAGGCATCATATCCCCTAGAACTGGAGTAATATGCAATTGTGAGCCAGCATGTGGGTGCTCAGAACCAAGCCTAGGTCCTCTATAATGTTCTCAACTGCTGAGCCACCTGCCCTATCCGCAGACACAGTCTATTCCTAACAAAAACTACACATTACCTAGTGCTTGCTAAGCTAACGCTGAAGCGCTGCTCCTAAGCCACCAGACTCATTCTGAAATACATACTTTAAGAAGTTTTCATCTTTAAGGAATTTTTATAAACACAGGGTGTAAACATCTCTTTCAAAGCGAGTTGTTTTATACTTTCTATCACAATGCAAAAGTCAATGCTATCGTTTATTTTATTTCAGGTCTCCAGAAAATCAATAACATGAAACTGAAGTGGCTCAACGTCATAGCTGGAAGAAACTTAGCACATAGCTTTAAACCTCATTAGACAGGAGCATGTAACAAGTGATAGGGAGTTGTAAAAAGAAGATTACAGTTGTCTTTATTGAATTTTGTGCTGCCGTGACTATGGCAAGCTTATGAAGATGAAGTACAGTTTAGATGGTTAGAACACTCAACACTTACTCATAAGATATACTCTAGACTGTCTCCTCCTACACGCTACTCCACAAGAACTCGGGACACCCAGGAGTTTTAATCTGAATTGTTTCTGATTGCAAAATGTTTACGAGTTAAAGAAATCTTTCACACTGAATAAATGCATGATAATCTGCTAATATCCCAGGGAAACTTCAGCAGACACAAAGGGCAATGAGCAGTCTGTGCTTGTATTGCTAAGCACTGCTAAATGTGCTTTATGTGTAGAAACTTAAATTCATGGCATGCTTAGCTGACAGGACACAACCTAACATACCCACGTGCCTTGAGACAGGTGGGAAATCCTTCGGTCTCAGGAATCTTTGCTGGTGTGCTTGCAACTGAAAGACTATAGCTTACCTCTGGAGCTCCTCGGGTGAACCATGAGGATAGTACATTACCAAGAATAAAAACGTTCTTCCTTTTCAACGCAGTCAGGTTATTTTCCTTTCATTTCTGCAATTGCAGAGCAGAGACTAACCCTGGGACAATGTAGTGTTCAGAGAGTGTGTGGGTGTGCAAAGTGCTACCATCAACCCAGAGAGGTGGATTCAGCAACCGTGTGACCCAGACCAGTCGGGGTCTGCACTAAAATGCTTTATCAGAGAGGGTTCTCCTGGGCTTTGAGCCAGTTTCCACAACACCCCAGTCCCTGAGTTGTGTCTTCTGGTTCTCACCCTAAAAATAGAATTTAATGTAATCCCCTCTTTAAGTCTTCACCTTCAGGCAGGTGGGAACTACAGGACACTGAGATGGGACCTGAAGGGGCAGAAGTGTTGAGAACTTAGCAGTGACAGACATTAGAGCTCCCGAGAAACTGGGTCACCTTTTTCCAAAAATGTCCTATTTGTTCTATTAAAATGGGTTGCTGTCCAGAAATTGACAGACAAACTTGGTGAACCAGGGGAAAAAAACCCTAATTTATATTAAAATGTTTAAGATATAATAAAGTAGGCATCTTGAAATGGTGGTAAGCTGAATGTAGCGGTCGGCATCTTGAATTCCGGCACCCACGAAGGGGAAGCAGGAGGGTCTCTATGAGTTCCAGATCTAAGAAAACTCTGCGTCACAGAGTTCCAGCTAGGGCGACACAGCGAGACCGAAAAAGAAAGGTGGCTGGCTTGTCAGTGGATGCGCTGAAACTCCTGGTTATCTGCGCAAGAACTCTAGACAGAGCTGGAGAGATGGCTAAGCAGTTAGAGCATTGACTGTTCTTCCAGAGGTTCTAAGTTCAATGCCCAGCAACCACATGTGACTCACAACTGTCTGTAATGGGATCCAATGCCCTCTTCCGGTGTGTCTGAAGTCAGCTACAGTGTGCTCGTATAAATAAAGTAAATAAATAAATCTTTAAAAGAAAATATTTAAAAGAAAGAAAGAAAGAAAGAAAGAAAGAAAGAAACAAAGAAACAAAGAAACAAAGAAACAAAGAAAGAAAGAGAACTATAGACTAACAGCTGAACAGAGAGTACCCTTCTAGACACAGATGGAGAGACACCTTTCTGCTTTAATTTTCATATTTATTTCCTCATATCTTACATTCAGATCAAAGTTTCCCCTCCCTCTCCTCCTCCAGTGCTGCCCCCCCCCCAGTTCACGCTTCCTCAGTCCTCTTCCCTTTCCCTTCATGAAAGGGCAGGTCTCCCAGGGAGGTGAGGGGACAGCAAGCGTCCTCTTCATAAGACTAGACACCTCCCCTCATGAAGCTGGATGAGGCGACCCAGGAGAAGGAAAAGGCTCCCAAAGCCAGGCAAAAGAGTCAGAGACAGCCCCTGCTCGCACTGTTAGGAGTCACACAAGAAGACCACGCTACAGAACTGTAACGTGTGTGCCGAGCGAGGACCTAGTCAGACCCAGGCAGGCTCCCTGAGTGTCAGTTCACTCTCTGTGAGCCCAGGCAAGGAAGATCTTTTTAAAAAATAAGAGAAGTGAAAAGCTAAGGCCAGGCATAGCATAACTGCTACAAATGTGACCAATCAGAAAAGCTCACCAAGTAAAACTCCTGGCCTAGCAATACTCACCTCGTATCCCAGCACTCCGGGAACAGAGGCAAGGAGATGGCTACAAGTTCAAGATCAACATGCTCTACATTGGCCAGCCCGGACTACATGTGTGAGACGTATTTTAAAAGACATAAACAAAAACTTTTAAAAAATAAAATTAAAAGACCAACAACAGAGTGGGAGACAAGGTGACAACAGCGAAAGGATTATGTGTATAAAAACACAACTATTTACAATAATTATAATTTAATAAAGATAACAAAGAAATGACAAGAAATACAATCTAATAGAAAAAATACAATGAATAGACAGGATTCAAAGAAGAAAGAAAACAAAATTGGTAAAACGCACAGGAAACAGGAGCCAAGCTAGCCACCTGTGTGTGGCTAGTGACATGGCACAGAACCATCAGAGGAAAAGAGTGTGGCAGGGGTGTGTGTGATTGTCATGTGATCCAAAAATTCACATTTATATATTGAAAGGAATTAAAATAAAAGGATGAGAGAGGAAAGAGAAAAAAGAGAGGGAAGAGAAGGAAGGAGAAAGGGAGGGTGAGAGAATGGGAAAGAAGGAGAGATAAGGTAAGAGAGAGAAGGCGAAGCGAGGGAAAGAAAGGAAAAGAGAAACAATACAAAAGATAAAATGAAAAAAATTAAGAAAAAGACATGGTCACATTGATTTAAAAAAAAGTCATTTGTAGCACCCACTGGATAAAGGACTAAAATTGAGAATATATAAAGACCTTTTATAATCCAATAGTAAGAAAAGACATAACCTAAGGGATAGGGAAACTCTGAGTACCATTTCAGTGCAGAACCTACCTGGATGGCAGCCAAGCCTATGAAGACCTACGCAGTTCCACTGTTGGGCACTAGGTAAGTGTCCACAGTGAGGAGTTGCTCCAGATCTCTTTAAAAGGTTAAACAGTTAACCACCAAGTGCTGACAAGGGCCTGTGGCTGACTGGACTGCTCAGAAAGTAGTGGGTCAAAAGCAGAATGACATATCTCGCTTGAAAACTCTTGAGTGATTCCTTACAACCTAACCCCGTGTCTGTGGCCCAACAAGCCCCACTCGAGATATTGCCACAAAAGGAATGGAAACACACACCTACAGCCAAGCCCTCTATGTGAATATCCGTGGTGTTTTATTCATGACAACTAAAAGCTGGAACTGACTCTCCAGCTTATGAGTAATCAAATTGGTATACATTCATAAAACAAAATAAAACCAAAACCACAGTAAAAAACAAAGAAGCCACACATGAACAAAACAGGATGAACCCCAAAGCTCCACGCCAACTAACAGAAGTCAGTCACAGGAGTGCTTACTTCTAAAGTCTCTAGGAAGGACAGACGATGAAACACAAATCCATGAGACCTGTAGTTAGCAAAGGAGGGGAGGAGGACAGGATGGGCAGAATGGCGGCTACCAGGCCTGGACATTTGTCAAGTCTGATCAAATTGTACATAGATGCATGAGGGTGTCTTTTACTATGCAAATTAAAAGTCAGAAAACCTGACTTTAAAATAAAACAAAAATGGGTGTGTGACCGTAGGGTAGGTTCAGCTCAGCCCAATGGATACCGAATATAGATTTGTGTTTGTGATTATTTATAAACGTTTACACGTATTAAGGGGACAAAAAGATTCTGAGGGCCAGCAAGATGCTGAAGCTGAGTCTGACCCCTGGGCCACACCATGGGAGGAGAGAACCAGTTGTCAAATATACTGTGGCATGTGTACACCTGCAATCACACATGCATATGCACATGTGCACACACTGATGATGGTGATAATGACGGTCATGGTGGTGGTGATGATAACAATAAATTAAATAACAGCTTTTAAATACTTTCTTGTTTTTGAAGAGGGCTCTTGCTGTGTGCTCGGACTGGCCTGGAACTTATTATGTGGACCAGAATGGCTTCAGTCTCACAGAGATTCTCTTGCCTCTGCCTCCCTGAGATTAAAGGTGTCCACCACCATACTTATTCTAAAAAGAGCTTTTTAATAACCCAAATCCAATTATGAACTTTGCATATCTCTAGAAATTTATTTTAGTTTTATATTTGTATTTTTTAAATTTTCTGCATGCATGCCAATATTTGTGTATATTTGTAAATAATACATAACAAAAATTATTTTAAAAAAACAAAGAATTCTTCTACCTTTTTATAAAGCTTTTTAATAATAATTTACATTGCAAACACTCATTTCTTCTTCCTGGTTTAAGGCTGGTGGGATGGCGCAGTTGGTGATTCAACCTGAATTCAGTTCCCATGTGAAAGTAAACAGGCATGGTGTTATGTGCTCATATTCCCAACGTTAGAGAGCCAGGAACAGAAGGCTCCCCGGGCCAGCTAGCATAGCTTACTAACCCATTGGAGAGCGCCTACCTCAAAGAAGGTGGGTCGTCGGAAGGACACCCAATGTTATCACAGGCCAAGCTTAATCATTTAGTATACAGGCTTTTGGGAAGCACTTCAAATGCAAGCCAGCACAGGACATACCAAGCTGCAAACGGATTGCATTGATTTCCGGGTTGAAGTGCTTACCAAACATGATCTGTCCCCAGCTCTTGAAAAAGAAAGAAGACAACCGTGGGCTCTGGAGTTGTGGAGTGGTATAGGATGTGCTCAGCCCTGACTTCAAACCATAACTCTGAAAGTAAGATTTTCTAGGAGAAGAAATGTAAAAATGTGAAGATACAGCATATTACGGTTCCCTAAAAAGCAAAAACTAATATAACATATATTATAAAGGAGATCTACTGGATTAGTGGGAATGATACAGGTTGGGTAGTTCAACGTGGCTGTCTGCATGTTGGTGAAACCAAAAACCCAGTCTCGACTTAGTCCACTAGGCTGGCCACCTCAGCAGTCCCAATCTGGTTTAGAGGCCCGGAAAGTCACTGGTCTTCCATTCGTGAAGGAAGGCTGAAGAAGCTGTGCTCCAAGAAGCAATAGAAACCACAGCGTAGATGTGCTCGCCAGCAAGGAGTAAAGGAGAGCAGGCAAAGCCAGCACTGCTTTTCCCTCAGGTCTTTGTAGATCCTGTCTGTTGGTAGAGGCACCGCCCACTCAGGGAAGGATTTTCCCACTCGGTTAATCCTTCTAGAAAATGGGGCCAGGTAGGACTGGACAGTGAGACCCTCTCTCAAAGTAATTTATTTAATAATTAACTATTTTAAAATTACTTTTTCTCCAGAGCTGGAGAGATGGCTCTGCGATTAAGAGCATTGACTGTTCTTCCAGAGGACCCAGGTTAAATTCCCAGTCCCCGGATGGCAGCTCACAACTGTTTATAAATCCATTTCCAGGGGATNTGTTGACATGTACCTGAAATAAAAACAAAAAGTCATGTTTAAGAAACACTTTTCCTCAGACAGCTTGTTTTTTGTTTGTTATCAGTGTTTTTTGGGGGGTGTGGGGGTTTTCTTGTTGTTTTGTTTTGTTTTTAAGGCACATATTTTGTGTCTAACTTCTCAAGGCAAAGAGCTCCAAACAGCTAATAAAATACATAATAAAGAATCTGGGGAATGTTAATTGTTGGTTTATTTGTTGATTTGCTTTTCACACAGAATTTTACTATGTAGCCCAAACTGGCCTTGAATTCAATTTGTATCTCAGGTTGGCCCCAAACCTGCGACTCTGCTCCCAGATGTGACAAGAATGACTTCAATGCAGAACAGAAATCCGCATTCTCCAGTCTCTAGTCAGAAGTCATCCTTTTTTATAATTTTGTCTTAATAATTTCATTCCTTTGTGGTTGAACTTCTTTCATGTTAGCCTCAAAGTCAAAGTAGATTTGTTGTGACTAAATTATAATCTTTGAAAGATAATTGCATGTTTTATGAGAAATAATATATAAAACCAATTAGCTCCAGGCTATCGTGAGAGTTTTGTTTTGTTTCTAAGTTTATGGGTTTGTCTCTATTTAGAAGACCAAGCTGGCCTTCAATTCATTGTCCCCCTGCCTCAGCCTGAATGAGTGACAACATTCTAGGCCATTCAAGACTCAGCTGATACACATTTTAGTAAATTCTTCAAGAAGAAAATTATGCAGGTGAATGTCAGCATCTTTTTTGTCCTGAATTAGCAGATGCAGGCATGATTCTGTATAGGGTACCACACCCTGCTTGGATACATGTGTGCCTTCTGGGATGTCCATCAAGCTCTGCAGCATATGTGCTGTTCATGGAGGAAACACAATCCACTCAGACATCTTCAGGTACACATGTTGTTCCCAATTATAGACACTGGAGTGCAGAGCACTTCTCCTGATCTCATTCCTCTTAGTCAACTGAAGTTTTGTGTCCTTTAACAAACAGCTATCTAATCCCTTCATCCCCACTCCAACTGCCATCAACCCTCTCCAGACACACACAAACTCACACACTCACACACACACATGCACACGTACACACACACACACACGCACACACTCACACACACTCACACATACACACATGCACACGTACATACACACACGCTCATACACACACACATGCACACGTACATACACACTCATACACACACACACATGCACACACACACATATACACACTCTTCTCTCTCCCTCTGTCTCTCTCTCTCTTATACACACACACACACACACACACACACTCACACACACTCACACATACACACATGCACACATACACACACATGCACACGTACATACACACACGCTCATACACACACATGCACACGTACATACACACTCATACACACACACACATGCACATGTACACACACGCACTCATACACACACACATGTACACATACATGCACGCTCATACACACACACACATGCACACACACATATACACACTCTTCTCTCTCCCTCTGTCTCTCTCTCTCTCTCTTATACACACACACACACACACACACACACCTCACCAGCCTCTGTCATGAGACAGAATATGATGCTATAGTTTTGCTTCCCTTTCCTGTTCTTATTCTTTATATTCTGTCTAATATCTAGATCAAAGGTGATTTATCACAGATGATGTCGTACATGGTTTGAGTTGTTTCCTTGACATAGGGAAAAAATTTTTTTTCAAGACAGGATTTCACTGTGTAGCCCTGGATGACTTGGAATTCCATCCGTAGACCAGGCTGGCCCCCAACCTAACAGACATTGCAGTAATTATGTAGCTAGATTGACATAAATGTCCATCGTACTCGAGTGGTACTGTGTGCTGAACAATCTCGAGTTCTGGGATTAAAGGCCTGAGCTGCTACCGACCAGTGCCATGGGAAAGTCTAGCAGGCCAAAGTTGACAGTTTGCGTTTTATTCATTCTTCCAAATAAGAAATAAAATTCCAAGAGAGCTTTAGAGTGAAAAGTTCATGAACTAGCATGGTGGTGCAAAGCTTTAATCCCTTAGCTGGGCATGGTGGTGCAAAGCTTTAATCCCTTAGCTGGGCATGGTGGTGCAAAGCTTTAATCCCAGCTCTGGGGAGGCAGAAGCAGAAGGTTCCCTACAATGTGAGTTCCAGGCAACCAGGACTGCCGAGACAGGGGTCGTGCTGGGGGGTGGGGGGCCTTATAAACTAAATAGAATTAAATAATTTTCTCTGAAATTATAAGTACGGTTTTAAAGGCTAGTTTCCTTAGTAACTTGATGTTCTCACAGTAAGTCCAAGCACTAAGCTTTATCATTGCCTCTGCATTTGTGTATTGTCTTACTTTTAATGTATAAAGGAAGCAGACACCCATACATCTGCCTCCTCCACTGAATCTAATGCCGTGTCTATATCCACCCGCATCTACATTCTCATCTTCAGGTTTTCCTTTGTATGTGTCTAAAGCAACGAGAGGCAGGGTGAGCTAGCGCCCTCGTGGACAGTGCCCTGGCTGTCCTGCCTGTCACAACAAGGACAGTGCCCTGGCTGTCCTTGCTGTCACGACGAGGACAGTTATTCTCACCTATAACCCACTGCCACTGGCAACATCCCCCGCTGGAAGAGCACTCCTAAGGAACTGCCAGGAAAAGATGCTTCCTGGTGGATCCTAAATGAAAGAATAAAAGTGACCACTTCAGAGGCTGGAGGATGTCTATGAGTTCAAGGCCAGACTTGACTACAGTCACTCCTGTAAAGGATTGTTCACGGTGGATTATTGTGAAGAAAATGCAGCCTCAGGAGCACTGGCAGCTGGAGAAGGGAGCACTGACAGCTGGAGAAGGGAGCACTGCCAGCTGGAGAAGGGAGCACTGCCAACTGGAGAAGGGTGGGTTATTTAAAAGCTTTTCAAGAGCTGCTGACCATCTCCTTCAATACAACCCCAAAACTTAATGAGTGATAATTTCTTAAATGTTGGTTGCAAAATAAAATTTGAAGCCACAGTAGTAAACTTTTCCTGTTTACTTTGCATTTACACCATGCATGATAGTTTTACTTCCAACAGGGTCTATCCCAGGCTAGATGAGAACTTCCTAAGTAATAGAGGATAGCTTGGCCTTCTAATCATCCCACCTCTGTGTCCTGAATGCTGGGATTACAGACATTCAACAGCACACTGAGATTATGTGGTGCCTAGGACTCAGTCCCGCTCAGGAAATGCTGTGTGCAGAGCAGGCACCCCTCCCACTGAGCTACATCCCAGCCCAGCCACGCACAATTCTTACAACATCAAGCATTGATCCTTTGGAAAATATTGACTCAAAAACTTAAGCAGATCTTTCAAATGTTGACCAGCTTCTTTATGCGATATTTTTAATTGCATTCAATAATATCACTACCAACCTCACCAGAAAGCGTTTTGATGCTTGCAAGCTCAAGATGAAAGAAAAATGATTTCCAAAATTCTGATTTTTTTTTCATTTGAAAACTCAAATTATTACTGGCAAAAGAAAAAAAAGATAACTGATTTTCTTGAAGTGACAAGCTCACTTTGTTCATTTTGAAGAAAGCATCTGCCACACACATTCTGCTCCTTATTCTTTGAAGTAAAAATGGGAAACAAAGGTGCAGCATAAGGCTCAGACTGCCGCTCAGTTTCCTGGTACAGGGGTGCTGTGTGCAGACCCCCATTTTACCACACAGTACACACGGTGAAGTGAATTCAAGAGTTCAGATTTAGTCAAAATCCATGTGTTTTTCGTATTTCCTTTTAACCAACGTCTGTGATTATTTTAAGTACAAGGCAAGGAAGAGATTTTACCTACAAACAGCCAGGAAGGCAGCCACGTTCCCCACTACACCAGCAAGCAGTTTAAGATGCCTAGCCCTGATTCTTGCTGTCTGCCCACAGATTTTTCCATTTTTCTTTTGGCATCATTGGTACAAGTATCAACACAGTAAATAACAGTGATATTTTTATAGAGCTGTAAAAATGAACTTGACCACACCAAATATCTGAAAGTTCCTCTTAAGACGCCTAAGGATCTGTGGGCCATGTCTGGAAAACCTATAGAATCCATACCGACCAGTGGATTTTTTGTTATTAATTCCTATTCCTTTCTGTTTCATGAAGGATATGTCTTACTATTTCGTGTTCCTTCTTCTTTCATGTAAAGTGTAAAAGTCACTTTTATTCTGTTGAGGCTCACCACTGGCCCAGCATAGCTGTAGCCATTTTGTTCCATGCCTGCCAGCTATTTCATATTGTTGCTGTAGTATGCCTGCCAGTCATTGGCACAGAGAAATAACTTGACTCAGAGCAGGGTCATGCTGACCACATTCCCTGTTATGTTCTGTATGTTCTGAGGTTTGATAATCTTTTTAAAAAAAAAAATCCACATCCATAAGCTCCAATTAGAGCCAGCCAGAATAAATGTCAGTTAGAACTGTTCTAGTTAGCTAGTTGTTGCTTGGTGGTCAGAGCTGACCACCAGGCAACAACACTTCCTGCACCTGAGTATGAGTTAGTTGTGGGTTTTGTGTTTTTTTCCCTTTATAAGCCAGCCCTGAGATGTTTGTCACCCCTTATCCAATCAGTATCAGGGTGTGCATTCAATCAACTATCCCTGTCTGACAGAGATGTGTGGTTTGTTGAGGGACTCTCAGACCACAACAATTCCCTGATTTAATTGTTGGTTCTGAGGCTTCCTGCCTCAGTCTGCTAACTTAGGCCTAGTCCTGGCAGTTTCTAGACTCCATACTATCCTATCTAGGACTAGAATGTTTTCTTTCTCCGAGACCTGCTGCTAAATAAGCTCACCCCTTCCCAGTTCTTCCCAATCTCTCGCTGGCTGGTCAACCCAGCTGTTCTGGCTCAAAATTCTCCATGATAACTGATTCAAGCTGGCTTCTCTCTCCTTCTCAGCCTCTCCTGAAATGCTCTGCTTGGCCTAATACCAACTCTGATCTATTCTAATCAGGGTTAGTTGTTAATTAGAGAACTGATTCAAGCTGGCTTCTCTCTCTCCCTCTCAGCCTCTCCTGAATTGCTCTGCTTGGCCTAATACCAACTCTGATCTATCCTAATCAGGGTTAGTTGTTAATTAGAGACAGCATCCTAATTAACAAAATCAGAAATGAAAAGGGAGACATAACAACAGACCCTGAGGAAATCCAAAACATCATCAGATCCTACTACAAAAGGNGGGGGGTATAGGAAACTTTTGGGATAGCATTTGAAATGTAAATAAAGAAAATAATAAAAAAAATCTACACATCAAAAGATGCAACTCATAAACATCTCAAAATTTTAATATTCATTACAGATGAGTTATGAAGTATACATAGGTAAAATGACATGACATCCAGCGTTACACTAAAACATTCTTGCATCTTCAAAAAATTTTTACCAGTTTTGCTGAAAACTGGTAAAAATCTTAATTAACTTTTAAAGTTATTAATAAACATGTGAACTTTATATATATATATATATACAAAAATGGGGGGAAAGGTGACAAAGACAAGGATGGGGATGACCTTGCAAACCTATTTGGAAATTTGACCAGGATACACTGTTCAGAGGAAAAAAATAAGTTCCTGGGGAGTGATGTCATAGTCTGTGCTTGGATGTTTGTATCCTGTTTAAAGTTTATAAGCTTGAGCATCACTGCAATCAGATGCAAGGCCTTTAAGAAAAGAATGTGACAAAAGGACCATGTTCTCCTGGGTAGGATTCGTGCCTTAGATGAGAGACTTCAGATACAACCCCCCTTCTCTCTGCTTTCCATCATTCAAGAACAGAAGCCTAGGAACCGGGTGTTTACTAGCAGCACCTTGATTTTGGATTCTAGAGGCTCTTCCGGAAGATGCCCGCTATTTCTCAGCACTTAAGTCAGGCAGTTCACAAGTGCCTGTGGCTCCCGCTTGGGAAGATCCCAGAACTCGTTTGTCTGGCCTCTGCCGCCACCTGTACACATGCACATGAGTGCAGACTCTGAGGCAGCACACGTGAACCAAGATAGCATGTTCCTCTTTGCTACATGACAGAAAACAAATAGAACACATGACCCTACAGCTTGTGTTTGCACAGGGGAACAATGAAAGCGATACGGTCAATAAAGTCAAGTGGGAGTGGGAGGACCAGGATAAAGACACCAATGTGAATGTAGCCTAGGTTTCACAATTTTTTGAGTCAGTTCTTTAAATTTTTGTAACCCACTGAAAAGGCCAATAAAACTCCATACCATCACTTTTGTAAACCATTACAATTTTGTGTTTTCAGGAATTCACCATCCTATTTCTCCACATCAGTAGAAAATAATATGCATGGTGGCTCATTGCAAGCATTTGAGCAGCGTGAAGAGGGTGGATGCCTGCTTTCTGTACTCCACAGCTTAAAGTTTCTTAGCCTCTGTTCTACTGAAGTAGGCCATGAACAGAGCTGTCAGCGTTGGGACTCCATGTTGGGTGTTAAGCAGTGGCAGAGTATGTGTTTAGACTGCATGGCGTCCTAGGTGTGTATATACACACACACACACACACACATGCATGCACACCTGCATGCACACATATACCAGCAGTCAGTATTTGTGTGAAAAACACCAGACTGATCAAACTATTTCCCAGTGACCACATGCTTTTTAAAAATGTTTTTATGTAACATTTTATTTCTTGGGGGCAGGGGCAAGTGTGGAGATCAGAGAACAACTTTTAGGAGTCTCTTCTCTCTTTCTGTCTTGTGGACTCCAGTAGCTGAGTACAGGGTTGGGCTTGGTGGCAACTGCCTTTACCCACTGAGACATCTCCTCAGCCTCCCAAATGCAAACCAGTTGGTTCGCTTGCTTTCCCTCAAAGCGAACTTGCTACTTAGAACCTGGACGATGAAGGGAAAGTTTCGCTAGTCTACAACCCAGTCCCCAGAATGGTTTCTATTAATAGTTTCATCTTTAAACTTAAACTCATTTGGATTCTCTTCCAGCGCATGTCCATACATAAAGATGAAAAGTGTAGAACTATTTTATTAGAAATATTGATTTTAAATCTAAAACTGCTGAGAATAAATTGCTTATTTAAGAAGAGCCAGAGGGGAAGCTGGGAACGAAGGTATCCTGTGTAAATGTGCATGGTTAGGGCATGACGCCGTGTTTATCATCTCTATGAGGAGACATGGAGCAACCAGCCAGAACTCACCCCTCAGTACTCCCACTGCACAGGGAAAGGAATCCACAGCAGTGTGTTGGCACAAACTCGGCTCGCCAACCCCTTCAACTGATGGATAGCCGTCATCCTACACGCTCCACCCCTCTCCTCGCTTGCTAAATATGCCAGCCAATAAGTATTTCGTCAGAACAAGGCGGCAAACTCTTTCAATACCTATCTTCTTTGTATTCTGAAGAAAACAGTTGGGGTTGTCAGTCAGACCCGATCAGCAACGACAACACTAAGCAACAGGCAGCAAGGGCTTCCTGTTAGGGGAAGCCTGGGCTTTTCTGTCACAGCACTGTTGGTTTTCTTTAACTTTTACTCTTTGTGAGTTTCACATCATGCACCCCAGTCCCACTCCACCTCCCCATCTTCTCATATCTTCCCTTCACCCTTGCAACCTTCCCCCAAAATAAATACACACACACACACACACACACACACACACACACCAAAGCAAAAAACATCTCAGTGTGGAATCTGTAGCAAGTCACAGTGTGTCCCACAGTAGATCCATCTGTCCACACATCTTTACTTGCAAATGTTCCTCCAATGGAATGTTCCAGTCATTCCTCTGGTTCAGGCCCCTGGCTTCTGTGACACTGCATCCTTATCAGGACTCCTCCCAGTTATCCTGATGTTGCCCTGTGTCAAGGAGATCCTGCAGCTTTGGAATAGCAGGACCGCCCCTTACCTGTCCCTACCATTCACAGAGGATATAGATTTGGGGGGGTGGGCCAACTCAGAGCCCTGGATGTGGGCCTGGGTGGTAGGTCAGTGCACCAGCTCTCCCTTACCCACACCTGGGCTGCCTCTCCAGGCTAGATCATACAATGCTGCCTTTGACAGTGAGGGGCAGGGCTACCTCTCCTGCTCCCACTCTGTAAAGATAGGTTGAGGTAGAGGGATCCTAGGAGCACAAGGGGTTCAGGTATGATACTAAGTCTTGCCCTGGTGCACGCTGCCGGTCTGGAAGCTTCCGGGAAGTGTTAAGAAAATGTAAGATGAGCAGTACTGGAGCAGAACTCATCACGTGATGCCACTAGGTGGTGTAGCTCAGTGGTCAAGTGCTTGATGTGCATGTCCATTCTCAGCACCAAAAATAAATAGATTTTAAAAATACATTTTAAAATCGATTGTGTCACATCTCCATTCTTTTCAATTAACCGTATCAGAAACTGTGAAGTGCTGTGAAGCAAGAATGGAGGGGTTCAGGGGTTCTGGAGGGGAAGGCCGCTTGCTCCAGTCAGTCGCACGGCCACCGATGACAAGGCTCCTGTCGTGTTACCATTTGCTGTCACATCTTCTGTCTGCTGTTTCCTATCATGTCACCTGACTGAGGATAATCGTTGAATGAGGGCGTAATTACCACCATTGACTTCTCTAACAGAACCAACTGCTGACACCCTAAAAAAAAGTCTTTGGCACCAGAAGTTGAAACGTGGTATAGCTCAAATCTTATCCATCGGCTTCTGTCTGGGACTGAGCATACAGCTGATGAAAAGCTAAGTGAAATGGAAACCAAAAGGAAAAAAATACTTGGGAAATTCTCTGAGGCCTTCGGTAGTTAAATGAAGCATGAGCTCGTAAAGGCCTAGGGACTCCTCCGTTGTACACAAGTCCCCACTTTAACCTCCCTTTTAGTCTACTCTATAATGGAAGATTTTTTTTAATTTTTTAAATTTTATTTTATTTTTTACTTATTCGCTTTACATCTCACTCACTGCCCCCTCCCAGTCACCTCCTCCCACAATCCTTTCTGCACCCCTACCCTCACCCCTTCTCCTCTGAGTGGGTGGGATTAGGAGTCATTCAGACCAATTTTATCTACCAAGCAGCCCAGGAAATCTGAAATAAATAGAACATATCTTCAAATGGGGCGCCACATAAAATACAAGCATTGTATAAATTAAGCAATATACAGAACACTCTAGGAGAAAATTAGTATAGATTTTTAGAGGGGTTTTTTTTTTTTGGTTAATTGATTGCTTTGTTTGTTTGTTTGTTTGTTTGTTTGTTTGTTTGAGACGGGGTCTCACTGTGTGACTCTGGCTAGCCTGAAGCTCACTATGTAGACCAGGCTGGCCTTGTGTTCATAGAGATCCACCTGCATGCTCTCCCCAGGTGCTGAGATTAAAGGAATGTACCACCATACCCAGCCCCCGTACAAGATTATTTTCATGATTTAGCCAATAAGCCAACAATAGAAAAAGAAAAGGCTGGGTGGTAATAGCAGTGTCTTTAATCCCAGCACGCAGAAGTTTAGGGCCAGCCTGGACTACAGAAAAAGAGAAAGTTCTAGGACAGTCAGGGCTATACATTGAAATCCTGTCTCAAAGACACAAAACAAAAACAAAAAACAGTAATTTGACCTAGTATCTAGAATAAATAATTTAGAAAGCATTGGAGAAGAAAAAGTAATACACTGTTTTTATATTTATCTTGATTCTAGAAACCTATAGCCGATTTAGGAGTTCTAAGCATGGTATCCATGGTAACCAACAGTGATGTAGGCATAATTAATACTTAGCATCAATGTAAGTAGAATGAAAAAAAATATGCTACCCATGTTTGCTGCTATGGTGGTGAGGATTGAGCCAATGAGCTCATGCATGCTATACAAGTGCTTTCCACTTGTGTGTCTAGACACTCAGTGTCTACCACTGAGCTATGCCAGCAGACCAGTGCCATTAGACAGCACACAGCATAAGGAAGAGAATTTAAATCATGAAGAATGAAATGGAAACACCTAGGACACTGTAAGACTAAAGTCACCACAGCCATACTTTCTGTCTCCTGACTTGAGCCCTAACGTTCACAGACCTCATCTGTTCCATTCCACACACTCTTTATTCTAAACTAAACGCAATATCTTGGCATTGTGAGTCAAAGAACTCTTTAGGCTACACTCTAGAGAATTAAGAGGGTTATTAAAAATTGTTTCTAGGTGGGTGGTAATGATAAAAACCTTTAATTCCAGCTTGCAGGAGGCAGAGGCAGCAGATTTCTGTGGGTTCAAGTCCGGCATGGTCTAGAGACTGAGTTCTAGAATGGCTGTTACACAGAGAAAACTTATCTTGAAAAAAAAAAAAGAACAAACAACAAAAACTGTGCCTTCTAGTCCTGACGTCTACAAGGCAAGGTGGGAAAGAGGCAAAGGCAGAGTCAGGGACAAAAGAGCCCAACACTTGCTCCAATGGAGTCAAGCTCCCCAGAACAGAGCTCTCCCTCACCATGGTCCTTCAGAGTTCAGCCTCAGAGTCAGAAAACATGAAAAGCTGCTTCAAACCTGACAGATAGACATGCAGACGTGGTGGGACAATTTGTTCTGTTTTATGTTATCCTGGTTCCTTATGAGCTTGTTAGAGAATGACAGTTCATTCTGCCTGAAGTCTAGGACCGACTATACAGCTTAATTTCTACATGACCTGACATAAGTCTTTGCTCCTGTAACAGAACTTTTGGCTAAAACATCTTTCAAACTTCTTTTGGCTGTAGCGTTTTATTACTCTATGGAAATCTTTTTACCAAGTCTTAGCTATACGCTTCAAAAAATAGAACACAATAAATCTAACATCTTTTGTTATTGCTTGCTAACTCTCTTTCCCTGGGGTCCTTCTTGCATGATGGAATTTGAAATTTTTCAGTTTATCCATGTGCTTATTATGTATAGTAACTCTATAAACTCAAGTATGAAATCAGAATGCTAGCATTAAAAACAAAAAGGATCACTTTCATTTAATATTTTCATAGAAATGATATTTAGCTATGTACGTACAATTAAAAGACTCATTGTAACATAAAATAGGTTTCTGATAAAGTCTGCACTGAGAATGCTGAGAATTTAAGGGGAGAAAAATGTGAGGACTGAGAAACAGAAATTTGAATTTTAGGAGGGGAAAAAGGAAAGAGCCGAGGAAAGGCCGAGGGAGTTGTTTAACCTTCCTACAACACAGGAGCTGGATTTCAGAGTCATGCAACAGACATGGCGACACTCATACATTCCAAGCATGTAGAGGCAGAAGCAGGAGGATTTGAGTTCAGGGCTAGCCTCTCTCTCTCTCTCTCTCTCTCTCTCTCTCTCACACACACACACACACACACACACACACACACACACACACACACGAAAAAGAAACGAGTCACTAAAACTTTGTCATTTGTACTTTGGGGGCTGGAGAGATGGCTCAGTGGTTAAGAGCACTGACTGCTCTTCTGGAGGTCTTGAGTTCAAATCCCAGCAACCACATGGTGGCTCACAGCCTTCTGTAATGAGATCTGATGCCCTCTTCTGGTGTGTCTGAAGACAGCTACAGTGTATTCACATATAATAAATAAATAAATCTTTTTTGAAAAAAAGAAAAAGAAAAAAGATCTCAAAAAAAAAGAAAAGAAGAAAAAGAAAAAATACAAACTCAGAAATCTGTTTTGTATCTTTTTTTCCTATCATAATAATAAGTCCTCCAGCCAGCGAGTGGAACCCTTTACTATGTGCCCTTGCTTCCAGCCCCCTTCACTACTTTACAAAAGAATACATCATTGGGTAAGAGCTTTGCTGAAACCACGTCCTTGACCATCTCCTCATGACATGCACCATGTGCAGTCTGCACTTACAAAAGCCTAGACTCAAATAGCTAACAGTTCTGGGCAGACAGGCCATGCTCCATGGGCAGTAAGCTGTTTTGTTCCACATCTCCAGCAGGTAAGCTGCTGCTTTCACTCTCGGTTGACTAACTTGAGATGTCCACATCTCTTGTTTTGTGATAGCAGTGTTTTTATTTAAACAAAAACATTGACTCTAGAGACAATGGCCACTTCAGTTGGTGGCAACTCAAAACTGTGGCAGAGAAGCATTAGAAAATGAGTACACACCTTTAATTGCAACACTCAGGAGGCAGAAGCAGGTGGATTTCTGTGAGTTTGAGGCCAGCCTGGTCTACAGAGTGAGTTCCAGAACAGCCAGAAACCCAAAGTGAGATCTTGTCCTGAAAACAAAACAAGAATTAGGAAATGTAGGAGCTGGAAGGATGGCTCAATTGACAAAACCATCTTCCTGAAACATGAGATCCCATGTTCAGATCTCTCTCACTCACGTAAAGGCTGGAGCAGCGGCACATGTCTGTACTCCAGCCCTGGCAAAGAGAAGGAACAAGCAGATCCCATGAGCTCACAAGTCAGTCAGACAAGCTGAGTGAGCCCTAGTGAAAGATGCATACATACACATACACGCACGCGTGCGCGCACACACACCCCTGTGATCTTTGAGAATTAGGAACTATAAGCAATGGTTTTATGGACGAACCTATCTATACCTACTACAGACCCCACAAGGGCAATAATTTGCAAGTGTAAGTAAGTTGAGTGTCTGAATGCACTGACTTGAGCTATGAGCGAATATGAGAGTTGAATGTGTTTGAACATCTTTCGGTTATTTTAGTAATAACAGCCTGTGCCTTCAAGGCCCACCAGGGCAGCTAGCTACACAGAGGAAAGTGGAATTCAGCCCCTTGAGGTGTCTCTGTTCCTCCCAGGTCTATGTGAATTGTTTTAGGCTCTTAGGTTCCTGTCTATGCAAAGGCTCACTCTGTGTGTGTTTTATCATCCTTAAGGCTCAATAAGTAGCTTTAGTGCTCATCTTTTACTGGTGGTATGTGGCTCAGATTGAGCGGCTGAAGTCTAGCTGATGATGGCAATCTCTACACACCTCTATAAAAATACAGTGTGAATTAACTAGAAGTTTAACTAATTCTCCCTCCTTGGCTTCCATGCTGCCTTCTTTAGAGGCCTGGCCCCTAGCCAAGTCCTGAGGGACACTGCCAAAGCCAGTCCCCAGGTACTAAAGACTGTGAAGCAAATTCAGCAGCCAAATTATTTCATTGTAGAAGCAAGTGAGAGATAGATAAGCTTCTGGGAGTTATTGACATGTCATCACTGAGCTTTGCCTGGGCTGTACCACTGTACAGTACCTGTCATCACTGAGCTTTGCACTCTACTTCCATAGAATGTAGACACACAAGCATCCTTTAATTATTCTTTATGTGCCTTTCCCAAGGGACAGTTAGATTTTTCAAAATTAGGGTATATTTTTCATTCCCAACATGTTTCAAAATAGCTGAAATCCAATGAAAGTCAACAGACATAGTTGAAATGCTTCCCTTACTAATATAACCATTCTACCTCCCTGAAATTTAAGAAAAGTAATAGTGATTGGGGCTTCCCTTACTAATATAACCTTTCTAGAAATCTTGGATAGAAGAGAAAGCATCACTAAGTATGAAAGACAATGTCACCCTTGAACCAGGCACTCAGTGGCCTATGTCCTAACCTGCAATTCCTTCCACACTACACCTGCAAAGTCTATACAAAGTTCACAGGGCAAAAAAGTTAACCATCTCACCGCTGGGATGGGACTGTGTGCGGAACAGCTCTGCAACATCAGCTCCTCCTCTGCAACATCAGCTCCTCCCTTTCCTAATGTCAAAGCCATTTCTCCTCCCAGAGTCCCAGTCCCTGCCACCTAGAGACTCGGCTGGTCTCCGGAGCCTGGCTGTGCAGCGTGGCTGCCTCACCACCCAGATCTATGCAGCCACTGCCTAGATCTTAGCTTTCCATTCACCCAGTCAACAGTCAGCACGGTGCCCCTGAAGCCAAAGCAGCAATCCACTTCACATTTGTCTATATGCATTAGAACAAAATGCAGAATGGGGAAGGTGAATTATTTTAATTTCAATTTCCTCAAGAAGCAAATGATAAATTTATGCCTTAGAACACTAGTAAAATTCTATATTTTAAAGTTTCACTACAAAAACCTGATTGCCAAAACTAGAAATGCTATATGTAGCCTTCTGAGCCATCTTTTCTAGGAGATTGTGTGCCTGTTTTGAGATCATTCTTAGGTAATACATGAATATTGCCAAAAATTGTATACCCATTGATAGTACTAATAAATAAAATTTATGAAAGGACATATAATTATTATTGTTTATATTTTATAGATGAAATAATTGAGAAAATATGATTACTTTGCCATGTTCACAAAAGACAATACAAAACACAAAATTACCATCTGGAACACTTCCATTGTGCAAAGTTCAAAATAAAACGGAAAAACACTAATCTTTATTTAGTATTTAGATATGCACTTGCCTTTAATCCTAGCACTTGAGAGGCAGAGGCAAGACTATCTCTGTAAGTTAAAAGCCAGCTTGATCTACATTGGGAGCTCCACAACAGCCAGGGCTACACAGAGAGATCCTGCCTCTAAATAAATGAATATGTAAATAATAAATAAATAAATAAATAAATAAATAAAATGCACTGAACACTATGATGTCTCAAATGATAATTAAAACAAGGAAAGTGACCACTGTAAGTTTGGAGATAAAAAATAACAACTTGTAGAGAGGTTTTCCCCTGCAACAACATGACTAGAAAGTTTTTCAATTTGACTTCATCCAGCATTTGAACTCAATTCCATCAAAACCCAAGATGGCATATGCCACGCCTTCTGTGCTAGGCTGTCATAGGTGTGATAGAGTCGGGTAGAAGATAGAAAGTATTAATATAGAATCTTAAAAGCAATTTGAAGGGAGGGGGCAGTAAACAGAATGTAAAGTGAATATGTGAAAATTTTTTATTTAATTTTTAGAAAAAGCAAGTTGAAAACACTAGCCAATCACATGGTATTTGAAATGATCTATAGTGGAAGAAAAAACTGTTATAATTTAACCTAAACCTCAGGCAAGGGAGAGAGAGAGATTTACAGGGGTTGCTGCCCTCATTTATCCACTAAAAAGAGAATGCCCCATTTATCCAGAAAGAGAAATAACTCACACATCCCAGGGAGTTTTTGCGTAGGTTAGAAACTGAACGTCTCACAGAGAATTCCATTTTCCCATAACTGCTTCTTACAGGGCCTCTCTCTAGAACCAGCTATGGGCGAATCAAACAGCGTGCTGTTAGAAACACAGAAGAAAGCAGTGCTACCACACAGGCTTAACTTAACATTAGGGCTTTACTGTTTGTTTCGGTCTGGTTTTCGGTTTTTTCAGACAGTCCCACTAGATTGGCCTCAAACTCTGAATCTTACTGTCCTGAGCTCCCAACCAGGGTTATCTGAGTGTTAACTAAGCCTTCCTTCCCCAGCAGGAGCTCATAAGCAAAATGCTCCCTTGACAAGAAGAAAGAGAAGCACCTGACTGTCCTTAAGTGGCTCAGCTCAGCCTTCAGTCAACAAGCACTTATTGAGTGGAATATGTGTCACCAGAACCGGGCTAGGACTGGGCTAGGAACAGGTCAACTCAAGGGGTGGGGCTTCTCTGATGATGTTTACTCCGGGGTGCAGGGAACAGATGGCAGCTGTGGTGCAGGAAGGCCTGTTGATCCGGAGCCAGTTTGAGGTCAGCCTGATCTACAGAGCAAGTTCCAGGACAGCCAGGGCTAATCAGAAAAAAAAAAAAAAGAAGAAGAAGAAGTTTTGAAAAAGACAAAGGAGGAGGAAGGGGAGGAGGAGGAAGAGGAGGAGGAGGAAGGGAGAGAAGGAAGGAAGAGGGGAAGATATTGCTCTTCTGTGTGTTGCCTATGAGATTTTAGCATCTGAAGGGTCTGTCCATCTGGAGGACCACAGCAGACCTGACTGTCCCTCTCTTATAGTAAAGACAGTGGTTAATCAATATTGACCATTTTTTAATTTTTACTTGTAAGCTATGGTCGGTCTTTTCAGCTATTTAAACTGAGTGAAGGAAAATGAAGTCTCTCAGGAATTGCTGTACTTGCCTTCTACCCTCCCTCTGAGTTGCTAGATCAGGTTTTGGAAAAGTTACTAGAGGTTACATCTTTTTGCTCAAAAGGCACACTGATTAATTTACTTCAGTCTCTAGCTATAGTTTTTGGTGTGTGTGTACGTTCATGCATGTGTGCGTGCATGTATGTGTATGTGTGTGTGTGTGTGTGTGTGTGTACATGTGTATGCCTTCCAGAGTTAGACAAGCATTACAAAGTACAACAAAAGACAGTGATAGGAGACATGAGAGAGATTAGCGCTCAGAAATGGGACAGGCTGAGAAATGACTCTGAGGGAGGAAGGAAGGAAGGAAGGAAGGAAGGAAGGAAGGAAGGAAGGAAGGAAGGAAAGAAAGAAAGAAAGAAAGAAAGAAAGAAAGAAAGAAAGAAAGAAANGAAAGAAAGAAAGAAAGAAAGAAAGAAAGAAAGAAAGAAAGAAAGAAAGAAAGAAAGAAAGAAGGAGGAAGGGATGGATGGAGGGAGGGAGGAAGGAAGGAAGGAAGGAAGGAAGGAAGGAAGGAAGGAAGGAAGGAAGGAAGGAAAGAGAGGGGGAGAAAGAAAGAGTTAGAGGGGAGAGGGGACTTGGTTTAATTAAACATGTAGCTAACTCTTTATGTTTGTTGTTGATATATTTACTCAAAACTGAGTTAGAGTCCATGAAGTGTTCCAGCAGCCTAGAATATACGCCTTTGAAGGAGTTTTGGTTCCTTAGAATAAAATACACTGGTGACGTTAAGAGTTCCTAGAAGCATTAGAGAAATGTTGAATGCACAAAACAAAGTTTCAAGTGGAGCAAAACCTTGATAAGTCACCGGGGCTGGTGTGACCCGGAAATACTTCTCACTGAAGGCTCTGGTGTGACCCGGAAATACTTCTCACTGAAGGCTCGTCACAAAGTACATTCTTAAGTGTTTTCCCTAAAACACACAGAAAGAAATGCACTTTACACCACAGCCCAAGGAAAGCAGGCTCCACAGTGTAACTACAGCTTCAGCTTCGTCACGAGAAACTTTCTGACCTGAGTTATGCAGGCATCACTCCTTTTCTGCACTGTGTGTTCCTCAATCACTAAGTCACAACCTAGAGACAGAAACTTCCACAGCAGAAAATTTCTGCACACAGGAAGTACCTTCCCCAGAGAAAAGGGACCTGTCACAAGGAGTAAAATTTTTCAGTAATTGCACTGACTGCTAACTCTTCCTCACAGCCTTGGCCAGGACCTTAGCAACCTTAGCCTAGCCACATTTGGGCCTGCCAAGGAGGAATTTGCACCTACCACTTGGCTACTCTACTTGCATTGCAACTTCCCCTCTACCATCCTCTCTACCATCACCAGGACTTGGGTTTTAAACAGCAGGCTTGAAGCTTGCCCATATGAGCATAAACAAAGATTGCTGTCAAAGACAGCAAGACAAGAATTCTAAATCATAGGTCCTCAAAAATCAAATCCGATACCTGGAGATTTAGCTGGACTGTCTCTGCCTCAGCACATTGGAGTCCAGATCTATCTTCCAAGTCAGAGCGTCCGCCATTGGTCAGGCTGAGAAGGGCGGGAATTGATCATCCAGAGGAGGCTGACAATTTTTCTCCACTGTTGCTGTGATTTCTCCACCGCACCCGACTGTATTAATGTAGTTTTCGTCCCAGTCACAGGGATCGGAAAAGCATCAATTTAGCAGTGGCTGTACACACCTGAGAAGCCTCGGTCGAAGGGTGTCTGCCATCACCAGCAGCTGTGTGGACACACTGTAGACGACACTGCTCTGCTTGTTTAAGGAGAAGATGGAGTTAAGACCAACACAGAGAAACAAAGATATATAGCTCCTCTCATATGTGGCTCTTGGGTCTTATAAGGAAGAGATCATCAAAAAGTAAAATTGCTACACCAAGACAAGATGCTAATAGTCTGAGAATGGGCTGAGAAGGGCCTCAGTAACAAATGGGAGGAAATGAAAAAGCCGTATGGACTAATTAGGTATTCAAAACCCAAAAACATCCTTGGGTCTCACGTTACACTGCCCTATTTTACCCCAACCCATTATTTTACCCCCTACTCCTAAGAACGGGGTGGGATATTGGGATTCTTTTTCCCCATAGAGGGTCTAACTAATGCCTTTAACTTAGACCACAGAGGAGGGATTTCTGGACTGGTGTGTAAGGCTCTGCTGAGCAGGTTTGAGCCCACCCCAGTGTTAACAATCCTGGTAAGGATGAGGAAGCTTTCTGGTAGACTCTGGCTCCCTCTGGGGTCTGTTGCTTGGTTTGTTAGGGAGTGAGGGTGCTCTTATAAAGAGTGTTGTTAGAAGGCCTTTAATGCTGTAAAGCTAACAGAGAAGTGGATCTGTTTAAACCACATCCACTTCCACCAGCAGCAGTATCCCAAGAATCATCCCTAAGGTAATGTTCCAAACCTGAACAGGTCTCAATGTCCACACTGAGATCTTCGAAAGGAAATAAGAGACCAGCTATACACCGGTTCTAAACACGGCCCCGTGGGGTTTTGTCATGGGACTTGACACCTCATCACGAGGCTTTAATCGGGTCTAATTGTTCATTCTCTGGCGCCAGAGATTAAAATGGCTGAGTAGCTCTGGCCCTTTGGTAAAATTGCAAGAACAAACTGAGCCCCGGGTGCTCTTCCACCCAGATTGTGTAGAGAATGAAATTCACTCACCAGGAATCCCTCCACTTGCTTCCAGAGTACTTACTAATCACTAGGTCAGATTTGGAAAAGCCAGGGTTACACATTTTGCTCAAAGGGGACAGGGATTGCTTTGTTGGGGCGAGAGGGGAGGCGGTGGTGTGGAGGTTTTCCTGTGATTTCTGGTAACTTGTGAGAACTGTTAAATTCCGCGGCGGGGGGGGGGTGGGGGGGAGGGGGGGGGGCGGGTGGGGGGGTGGGGGGGGAGGGCTATACAGAGAAACCTGTCTCGAAAAACCAAAAAAAAAAAAAAAAAAAAGGGGGGGGGGGGGGGGCGATGGAAGGTTGTGGAGGAGGGTGGTTTCCTCGGATCTGGGTTATTGCTGGACTGAGCTGGCTGGGAAGAAAGAGCAGAAGGTAGCTGGGCGAAGGCGAAGCTCAGAGCTGGAACTGCGGTGACCCGGGAGACTCAGGGACCCGGGACCGCCCGGGGAGCCCCGCACTGCACCCTCCTCGCGGAGCAGAGCAGTGGCTTGGCTGTGGCTCCCCAGGCTCACACACCCTCTAGCGCCTCACCTCCCAGTGCAATTTTGACCACTATGTCCCCAGCTGGCCGCCTAAGGCCACAGCCAGAGAAAGCAGAGAGGCCAAGGTGGGGGCGGGGGAGGGAGTGTGGAGCCGTGTCATTTCCACCAACTGGGCTCTTTCCTGACCCAGCCGCTCATCTGTCACCGCTGTCTCGTTCCTGTTATTTACATCTGTCTTTAGCATTCTAATTACTCGCTTTATTACTTTAGCCTGGAGGAATCCTGTAAAAAACAACGGAGATGAGGATCCTAACCACACAATAAAACTGCCCAAAATCCCTGCCGCACATTATACAGAGCACTTGAGAATATTTGTGCTGTTCTATGACCTCAATATGTCCTTAAATTGATCTTATTATATCTTTCTTTCTCCCTTCTCCATCTCTGTTGTGTGTGTAATGAACTCTTTTAAGGTGTGGACGTGTGAGAGAAGACGCTGTTCCAGAAATGATGAGAAAGATTATTCTTACAGAGGGAGGGAAAGAAGGGGCAAGGAAGAGCAGGGAGGGCTTAGGACGCCCCTCCCCCACTCCCTAAACTATCGGTTTCATTTCCACTCTAATAGACTAGAAGCCATCCTCACACCCAACCTTCTAAGCTGGGGGAATCTCAGAAATTTAGAGGGGAAAATAAAACCCCTGATGTCTTTCATTATCTGCATTAATCTCCGAATCCTGGGAAAGTCTCAGGAGGGAATGAATTTAGAGTAGAAACAGAAGAGGGGATTCAGAAATTATGGGGGTTTAATTTTTTTTTTTTTTTTTTTAATGTAAGAGTTGGAGAGGAGATGTAACTAAACCCCTGGTAGCAAGACTCACTGATAAAGTCAAGACTAGCATCCAAAGGAGGCATGGACAACCTCCCCCCACCCCCGCCCCGAAAATCTAAGGCAGGAATGCCACTCTCTAACTGTTATTTATTCTTGCCAGTGGAATTATTGTTGCACTCAGTTGCAATTTTCTGGCTGTGCTAATGGTTTTCTTTATTGTGTTACACTAACATAATCTCCTCCTGAAAGAAAATGACAAAATATATGGATTTTTAGATGAATAACTGAGATAATTTATTGGCCTTTATGCTCTTCTGATGGGGTTTTTGATAGATAATGTAATAACATGTACATAATTAAGCGGGGCTTGCTGTACCTCAGTCAAAATAGGTTCAAGGGCAACATCTCTGGTGCCAGGCCTAGAGTTTTCTCAATGGGGAATAAAGAGGTTTATCTCCAGAAGTAGGTGCTAAACAGGGGCAGAGCTGTGAAGAAAGACTACATTATCAAGTTATCCCACAAATGGTACTGGGTCAGGGCCCATTGAACATTCTTGCTCCTTCTAAGAAAGCTCAGCAAAATAAATCAAGAAGCAAAGAGAACTCAAGACAACATAGGTCTTCCTGGAGAGGTGAATGACTCTCAGACGGAGTGGGCCATGGAAAACATCCTTACAGGACTTAGAGCTGCTGTCCAGGGAACCAGAAGGGAACTTATAGGAAATCATTGCTTGTGAACTTGGTCACTGAATGCCCCTTAGCCCTGACTTCTGGAGGTTGCCCATTCAAGGCGTGGTGCGCTTGCTCTTCCAAACTCATCTAAATTACATCAATAACAGAGCGCACTCTTTAATGAGCTCTCAACTTTAAAGACTTGAAGGATATTAACAAGCCGCTTGACAAATGGTGCTTAGAAGCACATTAAAGACGCTGCTAATGGAGCGCATAATGACGGCTAATTTTCGATCAGATATAAATTAGAGCCCCAACAGTTATTTGCCTTAAGGACTTTATGTAAATGATTCTGTTCTGTATAAACTGAAAAGCGAAGAGAGCCCTGCCATTTTAGCAATCCTTGTGGTTATGATTAATACATCTACAAAAGAACTGGGCAGAGACAACTGATGGCATTTCCGTCCAAAAGTCAGGGTATTTGAGCAGTAAATATAAAACTGCATCCATGAGTGTTTCTTTAAGAAAACGCCTAAGAGTCCTTGATGCCTTCTTCAACTGAGCTAAAGAGAGTCATAGAATGAGAATATCTTGTTCATTCTTTCTTTCTTTTTTT
The DNA here is from genome assembly GCF_900095145.1 of Mus pahari. Taxonomy (NCBI): domain Eukaryota; kingdom Metazoa; phylum Chordata; class Mammalia; order Rodentia; family Muridae; genus Mus; species Mus pahari. The sequence goes on from NC_034609.1 coordinate 3,033,457, forward strand.
TTTCCTTTACACCCGAGACCACACAGTTCTGCTCTTCCTCAGAACTCCAATCTGTCTTGCATGCTTTCCAACCAATGTCACCCTCAAAACTAGAATCTAAGCTTCATGCATCAATTTTTAGTATCCTGTGAAATTTAGCTTAATGTGAAATTGCTTAAGATCGTTTTTTTCCCTAGCTTGGCATGCAATTCACATTCTGTAAAAGTGTGTTGGATTGTGGGAAAGAGATGGAGAAGAAGGTGGAGATGCCGTAGTAAGATGGAGGGAGGAGAAACAAGCGTCTGAGAGCAATGCATAGATGAAAGGCTGGAAGAAATCTAGGCCCCAGTAAGTGAGGCTTTGCTTTGAGTCCTCATTCACTCATGTGGCCTGCTCTGCTCTTCTGCATCCACACAGTATACAATCAAGTCTTAAGGTATCACCATGAATGGCTGTGTGACCTGACTCTTAGCTCTTTGTTCCTCCTAACCTGTTCCATCTCTGATGGTCAATGGGAAGCTAGTGAGAAGGACATCCTAAGTTGTTCCCTGTCCAGTTTCCGCTGGTAGCCATATATTGGAAGAAGGTTGTGTCTAAAACTAGATTTCATGGCACTTCATGCATCTGGCTTCAGTTTTCAAGGATACCCCCCTCTCCTGGAGATCTGGACCCACATAAATGAATTTGCAGTACTTGGAAAGCATGCCTGCTCTGCCTTGCCAACAGCCTGTTGACTATAAATTACAAACAAACAGGATCCCAGCCTTACCCTAGCTGGGAAACCCAACAGTGTTCCATCTCTGTGTGGATTCTCTGTCTTCTAAATGATTCTATGTAGACTTGGGTGGGATTGTTTTTATACACAACTCATGACTGGTGCTAAAGCTGATGAAGAAATTCTGTTTCAGGCCGGGCAGTGGTGGCGCACGCCTTTAATCCCAGCACTTGGGAGGCAGAGGCAGGTGGATTTCTGAGTTCAAGGCCAGCCTGGTCTACAGAGTGAGTTCCANCGAATTAATAGACTATTATATTTTGACATATGCAGTTTAGATGTGTTGCAACCTAAACACCACCACCAACAAAACCAACCAACCAATCAAACAAACAAACCAAAAAACCCAAAACCAATACCAATACCAAACCAAAATGAAAAAAAAAAAAAAAAGCGAAAGTTTGCTAAATGATAAAATACCCCTGTCCCAGGATAGGAAGGAAGAAAAACCATGAATATTTAAAAAATGAGATTTGTGAGCCGGGCATGGTGGCACATGCCTTTAATCCCAGCACTCGGGAGGCAGAGGAAGGTGGATTTCTGAGTTCAAGGCCAGCCTGGTCTACAGAGTGAGTTCCAGGACAGCCAGGACTACACAGAGAAACCCTGTCTCGAAAAACCAAAAAAAGAAAAAAAGAAAGAAAGAAAGAAAGAAAGAAAGAAAGAAAGAAAGAAAGAAAGAAAGAAAGAAAGAAAGAAAGAAAACGAAATTCTGTTTTAATAAATGGCACAAGCTTCTAAGATTTCTTTATCCATCTGAGAGAAGGGCGGGGTGGGGGGGGAGGACATGAGGGATTTGGCCCTAAAGAGATTTCTCCTAGTCTGACTAAATCATTTTGTCTTGCAGTAACTGTTACCTAATGGCCATGAGTTAAGTGTTGTGGAGGAAGGATCTTGACCAACATTACTAACAGTTACATTTCATCAACTATTACTAAGTTGTGAAATAGCTTCCAATTGAGGCACAGTAAATATGATTGCTCTGGGTTTCTATTAAATCTGCTCTCCCTTCCAAAGGCCCCTGACTCCAATTACAACTATTTCTCCTGATAAAAGGATGCAGGGGAAATATCTGGGTCTTTCTCCCATCCACTAATTCCTAAACTCCTAAGTCTGTAGCAATAGAAGTCTCCAATTTCACTCTGCCTTGGATCATCTTATAATCTGATATCAAAATCAGATGGGGAATAAGAAATAAGAAAGTTAACACTTATTGAAATTACAATGTGAAAAACAAACCATAGACCTCTGATCTCACCTGGTTTCGAGAAGGTGGCTGAGTTTCACCCATTGGGAAGCAGTAGTTTATCACATTTCAGTTCAGAGAAGCCCCCTTCCTTCTGCTATCTACAGTTAATGGACCATCATGTTGGGGATACCTTAATTTTCTTTACAGCAAGCCAACAGTTGTTACCAAAATTAATTGCAATTTATGGGGGGAGAATTTTGGCTCCTCTCCTCCCGATCTTGGCCACTGCAGGGAAGCTCTGAGCCACTGGGACTACTTCCCGGTGATTCATCTGCATCGTTATAGTAACCCAGGGAAGTAGGAGAGGGAGCATTCTTTTCCCCTTCCCGCTCTGAGTGAATCCAGAAAGGGGGCGGGGAGGTGTTTTACTGGAAAAAAAGAAAAGCAGTGTGGGGTGGGAAATCAATGAAATTATTTAAGAAGTGGAAGAATAAACTTGGGATGGTGGCACATTTAATCCCAGCACTTGTGAAACAGAGGCAGGTGGAGCTCTTGTAAATTCAAGGCTAGTCTCCTTGGCTACATAGTGAGACCCTGTCTCAAAAAAAACCAAAAGGAGGGAGGGAAGGAAGGAAGGAAGGAAGGAAGGAAGGAAGGAAGGAAG